>NW_027499879.1:0-95978 GCF_021521415.1 Bidens hawaiensis | reverse complement strand
TTTTCTTTTCTTTTTTTCGCTTTAGCCCCCTACTTCTAATTTTGACCATTTCATTATTAGTATTATTAAAATTACATTATGATAACATTATATTTAAATTTTCACATATCATATCAAGATAATACTAAAGGTCACCAATTCAAAAAAAAAAATAGACAATGTATTTTTTGGGGTTAGAATATTGGTGAGGACTTGATAAACTGTGGGCAGTGACTCTTTTAGAACTTTTGAGTCTTTGATAACACTTTTCTAACTTTTTGTATTTAATATATATTTGTGCGTGACAAAAGTAGTCTAGGTTCGTTGCTTCTTAGTTGTAACTTGTGGTGGTCCGGGTCATTTAACTTTCTTGTGATAGGCAACACAACTGTTTAGGCCAAATTGGTTCGTGTTTTTTCTACTAGAAGAAAATGTTTTTTTAAATTCTCACATAATACTTTATCCATATCCATGCCTTATCCGGTTTAGATAAATCTAATTAGCTTCAAATACAATAGCAATATAACAAAATACTTAGTGAGACATATTTAATGGGTGTGGATACCTCGTTTAATGTATTTAAATCTTCGTGTCTAATTACAATCACTCAACACTAACACTTACGAAATACTAATTAAATACTTTAATTTCTCATATATAAGTGTTACAAGAATCGGAATTCGTGTCTAATTACAATCACTCAACACTAACACTTATGCATATCTTTTTGCTGATAATTTTAACTTTCAAGAGAATTTTTTATAAGTGAATTGGATAACTTTTTAGAGCTTACTTTGTGCCCATGAAATCCCCTTTATATTGTAATCAAGTAATTAAGCCAAAACTTTAAAATTGGCGAGTTTGAGCTAGCGTTCCGACACATGTTTAAAAGTTGTGTTGAGTTAGTTATCGTGATGCAACACGTTATGGCACATGCTTGGAAAGTACAAAGTTTGGCCTTAACGCATTCTTACCAATCACAACCTCATTTAAGCTTGGGGTTGTAAATGGCTAAAAACAAACCTAAAAATCATATCTAACACATGAACTTTGAAATTGACAAATTTTAATATTTTAAAATTACGAATAAAGAAACTACAAATGTATATGATAGTTATGTTTTAAGTATAAAACTTTATCCCTATTTCTTAAGTTTGGTATAAAATAGTCAAGTATTATAAGAATGTAAGTTATGATATAAAACTCAGTTTTAATAATAATATAAAATAAACCATATAAACAAAGTACATAAACTAAATACAAATTCACAAATTTAATGATATATCCTAAATCTTACTTGAATATAAAACAAAGTTATTATACTCTATCCTCAATATTAATGAAAATTTTTAAAAAATATTAATTAAGTGTTTGTAAATTAAGTAAAGCTATTTAAAAAGAAGATTAATTGAGTAATTTTATGTCCAAGTTGAAACCGTGCTTTATAAAGTGTAGAATTGTACGTTTAATTAAATGTTTTGTAATTTGGCGGGGGAAGTTAGAAAGTATGGGACGATGTTTGATATGTATATTGCCCGGAAGGCAAAAGATTTGGTTTTCTATCGCTGCTGGACGTGAAAGATAGGGCTGATATGGTGAAGAAACTGTCTCAAATCAGGTTGAAGGTTAATGTATGTGCTGGAAGATGGGGAGATAAATGATAGCCGACCAAAAACATTTTACCAGCCAAGGAACAAGGACCAGCGGGAGTGGTATGAAGGTTCTTTCTCATATAAAGACGCCTTCTTTGGAGCCAACCCTCCGATGAGGTTGGAAGACTAAGAAACTTGGGTGGTTTCTTTTAAGACTAAGCTGTTATGGCTAAAGACGAACTCCTCGGGAGACCAGATCAATTTGCTTCGGCTAGGGTTTGAGTATGACAGGGTGGCTTGGCTTCGTATTTACGGGATCCCTGTGAAATAGTGTTATTGGGAGGCTCTTTGGTCTCTGCACAAATGGATGTTGATATGGAGGATGTGTCTTGTTAATACGAGGAAATCTATTCAGGAGGAGGCGGTGGAGACGAAAGACCTATAAAGTTTGGGTGGTTGAAGATACTAACTAAGGACTGGCTCTTCGAGCGGTGACAGTTTGCCGGATTTTGCACCGGAGATTATCATTAATGAGGAGGAGAATATCACGGGAAATCATTCATTAAGGGCCGAGATTTTGGTGAATTCAGAGGAAGGTGGCTGCGAGATTATTGGAAATCAATACGAGGAAGTTAATTTGCATGGGATGGAGGGTCAACCTTCTTTTAATATGAATAATAATAATAATTGTGATGGGAATGTTTTGGACAGAGGCCTGCCAATCTCCTAGTGAAGCATATTTTAGTAGTAATGAGAGGCCTGCCAATCTCCTAGTGAAGCATATTTTAGTAGTAATGAGAGGCCTGCCAATCTCCTAGTGAAGCATATTTTAGTAGTAATGAGAGGCCTATAAAGGAGCCCCAACAGGTTGATGATGATCCATTTGGGTTAGACCCAATTATAAAAGGTTTGGATTGCAATGACAAGGGGCCTTAATGAGTTTATTTCTTTGATTGTTTAATGAAGGACTCTACAGACAGGGCACACTCGGTGGATGACTAGGAGACCGATGGAGAGTCGGAAGATGAGGATACAGAGGAAGAGTCCAACGGTAACGAAGTGTCAGAGCCGATAGAAGAGGATGTACAGAGAAGGTGTTACGTTCATTGAAAAGGAAGTAGTTGACACTATTGAATTCGGGAATAAAATTGGAGCTCAATTGGGTGGTTTCCAATCGTTAGTCCGAGGCACAATCACAGGTGAAGGGATACAAAAAGGTTTGAAATGAATTGTTTGTCGCTAAATATTAGGGGTATTGGGAAGATTGGGAAGGTGTCTTGGATTAAGGGGATGGTAAAAAAGTTTAGTGTTGATTTTCTGGCTTTACAAGAAACAATGTTAACTGCTGAGAAGTTTTTTGACTTCTCAGCTATATGGGGTCACAAAGGTTTTGGGGCTGCTTCGGTGGGTGCAGTGGGAAAGTCGGGGGGGGGGGGGGTCTCATTAGTGTTTGGAACCCAAAAAAATTCAACAAGATGTCAATTGTTGAAGATAGGAATTTTTTAGTTATAACAGGGAATTTTGTGGAAGATGGTTCTGTGGTTAATTTGGTTAATGTATACGCCCCTCAAAAACCTTTGGAGAAAAGAGCTCTATGGGATAAGTTAAAAAGGTTGATGGAAGGGGCGGTGGGTATGTGCGTTTTTCTTGGTGATTTCAATACAATGAGATGGCCTGAAGAATGAAAGAACTCAAATTTTAATCAGGGGAGTGCGTTGGATTTTAATAATTTTATTGATGATGCTAGTTTACAGGAGTATTTTATGAGGGGAAACAAGTTCACGTTCTTGACAGGAGTTGGGCAGGGGCTGAAAATCAGTAAAATTGACAGGATGCTTGTGTGTCAAGAGTTTTTTAACAAATGGCGTGGAGCGTGTTTGAGAGCTTTACCGAGGGATCTTTCGGATCACTGCCCTTTACTTTTAACGGTCGTGGATTCGAATTATGGTCCAAATCCGTTTAAATGGTTCAATTCTTGGCTTGAAAGGAAAGGGTGTGAAGAGGTGGTTATAAGGGCTCTTCAGAATTCTGTGCGTGAAGGTTCAGTGGACAAGAGGATCAAGTGTAAATTGTTAGCGGTTAAAGAGGCGTTAAAAATCTGGTGGAAGGAAACGTGTAAAAAAGAGGTAGAAGACATTCAAAGTTTAACGAAGGAGATTGCGAGATTGGAAAGGAGGATGGAAGAAAGGGAGCTTGAGGAGGAGGAATTATGGGTTTGGGAGGGGAGTAAGAAGGAGGCGGAGCGTTTGAGACTGATGAACAATAGGGACTTAATACAAAAGTCTTGGGTTAGGTGGGCCTCGATGGGAGATGATAATTCGGCCTTCTTCCATAGATGCATTAATGGGAGAAAGGCGGTGAATGCCATTCCGGGTTTGATGGTGAATGGAGTGTGGGTGTCACAGCCTTCCTTGGTTAAAAAGGAGGTTATGGGTTTTTTCCGGAAACATTTTAAAGAAGAGGTTAATCATCGACCAACCCTTTTATGTTTTAATTTGAGACAGGTTGCTGGAGATGATGGTGAGGTTCTTATCAAGCCGTTTTCAAAGGATGAGATCAGGGATGCAGCTTTTGATTGTGGGTCTGATAGAGCACCAGACCCTGACGGATTCAACTTCAGGTTCATTAAACACTTTTGGAGGTTTCTTGAAGATGATTTTTTGAAGCTGTTTGAAGAGTTTATGAGTCTGGAGTTATTAGCCGGGGATGTAGCACGTCACATATCACCCTTATAGCCAAAACTAAGACACCAGTGGGGTTACGGGATTATAGACCTATCAATTTGGTTGGGGTTATTAGTAAGATAATTTCTAAAGTCTTGGCTGCCAGGTTGAAAAAGGGTATTGGGGGAGTTATTTCAGAGACCCAGTCGGCGTTTCTGAAAGACAGGTTTATATTGGATGAGCCTCTTGTTCTCAATGAATTAATTGGGTGTCTATAAAAGAAAAGAAGGCAAGCATTCCTAATGAAGATAGATTTCGAGAAGGCGTACGATAATGTGCATTGGGAGTTCCTTCTTAATATTATGGGACAAATGGGGTTCCCTTCTAAATGGTGTACATGGGTTAGAGGCATTCTTCAGTCGGCGGTCTCAGCGGTTTTGGTGAACGGGTCACCAACGTTTGAGTTCCAATGTAAAAAAGGAATTAGGCAAGGTGATCCGTTATCGCCTTTTCTGTTTCTGATTGTCATGGAGGCGTTGGCTAAGATGATAGATCAAGCATGTAATGTGGGGGTTTTTGAAGGAGTTGAGACTAGTAACAACGGACCGGTGGTCTCTCATATGCTTTACGCGGACGACGCGTTAATTATGGGGAAGTGGAATGAAGAGAATGTCAAGAACGTAGATCGCATGCTTCGGGTTTTCTTTATGTGTTCGGGGCTAAAGATTAATATTCATAAGTCTCAATTATACGGGTTGGGTATTGGAGAAGACGAGTCGACTAGCATGGCTAATATTATTGGGTGTAAGGTTGGTAGGCTTCCTTTTGATTATTTGGGTATTAAAGTTGGAGTTAATATGAACCGGATTGCGAATTGGAGTGGTGTTTTGGAGACCATCAAGGGGCAGCTTCAATCATGGAAGTCTAACCTTCTATCTATAGGAGGTAGACTAACATTGATTAAGTCGGTGCTTTCTAGCCTACTAGTTTACTATTTGTCGTTATATAAGGCTCCGGTAGTGGTTGTTGAGGCGATTGAAAAAATGATGCGACACTTTCTTTGGTGTGGGAGCAAGGAAGGACGTGGATTACATTGGGAGGTTGTCACGAAACCAAAAAAGGTAGGGGGTTGGGTATTGCAAAAATAGAAGATGTTAATTCAGCGTTGCTTGCTAAATGGGCATGGAGGTATAAAACTGACATCGATGGGCTGTGGAGAAAAGTTATTCAAGGTATCCACGGTGGTCGTAACAGGTGGAAATTTCTTCCTGTTAAGAGTGCTGGCTGTTGGAAAAAGATAGCTCTTTTTTTTGATAAGTTGATTCTAAATGGCAAAGAACTTAAATTCTGGATAAAGGGCAAGATTGGGAATGGGGAAAACATTTCTTTTTGGAAGGATATATGGTTTGGAAATGTGACTTTAATGGATAGATGGCCAGGACTGTATTCAAAGGAAGTTATGCGGAACTATATGGTGCGAGATAGGATTAAATGGGACGCGAATGCAGGTATGGTCTTGCATGAAGATATGCTGCTGTTGCCCAGCCTCGGCAAGCAGAATAAGTGGTATAAACGGATCTTGCGTGGCATTATGATGATTGTTTGCTGGACTATTTGGAAAACAAGAAACAAAAAGGTTTTTGAAGGGTCGTCATCAAAGGTTATAAAGGTGGTTGCTTTAGTTAAATCTTTGTCGTTTTTTTGGCTTAGATATCGTTCTAATTTTAAAGATTTAGAGTGGAAGGATTGGTTAGTAAACCCGATGTATATATTGTAATCTTTTTGGTGGTGGCCCTTTGTTGAGGGTTGGCCGTTTTTTAATGAAGTTTAACGTTCAAAAAAAAATTAAGATAAAAAGGCAATGGAAAAGAGCAGGAGTAGTCGCTAGATTGATGGTTAAGTTTGTGAGGATGACACGTCCTGTCATATGCTCATCAACATTGTACTAGAATTCAATATTCATATAGATATGCTTAATTAATCATAATTAACTAAGCATCCCATGTTCTTATGGGAATAATTAATACTATAAATCATTATCAAATTTGATTAAGTGTGTTTTATTAATATAATCATTAATTTGACTTATTATATATTTTAATTTGAATTGATAAAACGAATGTATGCATGTACAAATACACATTCGTGTATATAAATACGTACGCTGATGAAGTGAGAATATGAGCAACAAGGTTAAGTAATTTCAAAATTGTAACTACAATTATAAATAATATACAATACCGAATGTTAAATAACTCCATAAGTTTTCAAACAACACTTCATAGTTCATATATAACTAACTTGATGAATACAACCGAAGATATATAATCAAATCAATAATCTTGTTACTGGTTTATTTAAACTACCCACGTCAAATCCTGTACTTGATTGATTTAGAGCATTCACATCTCATTCCATATGTTTTCCCTGTAATTTAGCTAAAAAACACTATTTCATAAATTTATCTATCATTTTTTAAAATTCTTCCACATTCTATTCCCTATTCATATCCATAAATTAATTCTTTATTATTTTTTCTCTTTTGTCTTATTATATAGTAAATGGTGATTGAAAGATATGTGATATATTATATGGTATGGATAAAAAATGAGTCCCTATATTTAGGGATTTACTTTAGTTGTCATATAACTCATCCATATAATAGAGAATGGATTGGAGAGGTGATTTTGATGGTTTTTTTAAATTTACCCTAAATCATATGGGTTTGACAACTTCAGAGAATGAGTTGAGAATGCTCTTAGCAAATATTTGTAAGCGTAAAATTATTTAAGACATGAACTTTTTAGCGTGTCTACAAACCTATGGCTAAATTGTGGCAGACCACCTTCTTGTTGATTGCGAATTTGCGAAGAACATTTAAATGCATGTTTCCAGTTGCTGCATTTACCATTCGTTGGTTCATTAGTGGAGACCGATGTTTGAAGTTTCCAAACAAAATACAATTTCTATCGATTATGAAAAAAGCGTGATCAATGTTATCTTTTTATCAACATGTTGACATTTATAGCGAGTAGTGAACGATAAGGTTTTTAACAACAAATCACTGACGACTCACAAAGATTTAAAGAAAATTAAAGCAAACTCGTTTTTTGTTGGTTAGTAATAAAACAAGAATATTCATATTTGCTTTCTTAACATGATGTAATTTTAGATTTTCAAACTGCTCATTGAAATATGGAAAAAATTTTCAAAATAGGAAAATCAATTAGGTTAAGATGGAATATTGGAAAGAGAAAATAAGTATTAGAAAAATAGGAGATCCGTCATTTGAAATGACGGATCTCGACAAACATGCAGGGCCTGCCAGATATTGTCTGGTGACGTGGACGACAACCCTGACATCCGCCATTTGAAATAGCGGATGTCAACACTGTTGATCCGTCATTTTGACTGGCAGGTCATATAACACAAAGTAGCCTACCCCTATTGGTAAAAGTGTATATTGTTGGACATCCATCATTTGAAATGGAAGATGTCATCCTGACATCCGCCATTTCAAATGACGAATGTTAATAGTGACTTTGACTGACTGACATGACAACACACCTCATAGTTATGACAACATATAACATTTTATATAAGACTCGTTTTTAAGTATGAAAAAACGTAGTTATGAACTCATTTTGAGCCTTTTTAATTTGTTTTTAGAGGATGAGTGATGAGACGTGTTGAATGTGAACTGCAGTTGGTACCAACCCTGGCTGGACATACACTCACTTCTTCCTAAACGTAATTACCACCTTAATTATTATTATTATTATTACTATTTACTTTTTTATTATTATTTACTTATAATAACCAACAACCTTATTTAACAAATAAAAAAATTATTTTTAACGTTTTTAAAAAATATGATTTGCCTCTTTATTATTTTTTAGTTTTGTAAATGTCATTATTTCAAATGACAGATGTCCATCAAATGGTGTTTTTTATTAAAAAAAATTAATATTAAATTTTGTATTTTTTAAATAATGACATTTACAAAACTAAAAAATAATAAAGAGGCAAAACATATTTTTAAAAAACGTTAAAAATAATTTTTTTTATTTGTTAAATAATGTTGTTGGTTATTATAAATAAGTAAATAATAAAAATAAGTAAATAATATAAAAAGGAAAAAGGGTGTGTTGTCATGTCAGTCAGTTAAAGTCACTATTAACATCCGCCATTTGAAATGGCGGATGTCAAGTTGACATCTTCCATTTCAAATGGTAGATGTCCACCAAATGGTGTTTTTTATTAAAAAAAATTAATATTAAATTTTGTATTTTTTAAATAATGACATTTACAAAACTAAAAAAATAATAAGGAGACAAAACATATTTTTAAAAAACGTTAAAAGTAATTTTTTTATTTTGTTAAATAATGTTGTTGGTTATTATAATAAGTAAATACTAAAAAAAATAAATAATATAAAAAGAAAAAGGGTGTGTTGTCATGTCAGTTAGTCAAAGTCACTATTAACATCCGCCATTTGAAACGGCGGATGTCAGGATAACATCTTCCATTTCAAATGGCGGATGTCCAACAAAATACATTTTTACCAATAGGGGTAGGCTACTTTGGGTTATGTGACCTGCCAGTCAAAATGACGGATCAACAGTGTTGACATCCGCCATTTCAAATGACGGAACACGAATTAAATATTTGTGATCCGCCATTTCAAATGACGGATGTCGGGGTTGTTGTCCACGTCACCAGACAATACTGGCAGGCCCTACATGTTTGTCGAGATCCGCCATTTCAAATGACGGATCTCCTATTTTTCTAATACTTATTTTCTCTCTCCTATATTCCATTTTAACCTAATTGTTTTTCCTATTTTGAAAATTTTTTCTTGAAATATGCTTGGTGCATCTCTTGAATTTTTGTTTCTAGCTAAGAATTTTTGCTCCTAGTCCTGAAATGTTTTATTTTTCTAGTACTTTTTTAACCGCAGAAAATATGTACTTTGCGCCATTTCAAAGTTTTTTATTATAATAAAATAAAACATTTCCTGCAGTTAAAAAAGAACTTGTTAAAAGATTCCTATCATAAAACGAAACTACCACATGGTGTTGTTACTTTGCGGATAAAAACCCTTGGTTGAGATATTTGTTTAAGACCTAATTTACACTAACATCATGATAGTAAATCATATATAGTGATTGCCGTGTAACGTGCATTTCTCTCTTGCTTTGGAAAATTGACTAACATCATGATAAGTTGATAACAAATCATACACAGTGATTGTCGTGTAACATGCATCTCTCTTGCTTTGGGCGACGGGTATGCAAGAGTCAAATTTATCACCACGCTGAAATCAGTTTACATATTTTTGTTACCGTAATTTCGAGAGAGCGGCTGCTGAAATCGATGGTCTCTACATAACCAGCAAGTAAATATGAATTTACCTTCTTCATAATCCCCAATCTCCCAAATCTTTTCTAGGAATCCTGAATTCCGTCGATTTCAGATCAATGTTGAGTGGGTGGAAATTGATGCTGGAAGCTTCTATTTCGCTATTTATATGTTATTGCAGTTTGTACGTGGATTGACGGCGGTATGGAATTTATTGTTAGTTATGATTTTGGATCTCATAGTTACTTGTAGTTGTAATTTATAGTTCCTAATTTTACCCAATTGCAGTTGTATGTGTTTTTCTTATTAATTTAATAATTTCTTGTAATTTTCCTTCAGTTTATGGAGCATGTTAATGGATTGACTACCTTCTAATAGATACACATGGGGTTACAAGTCATAATTCACATAGATAGGTGTGTTTTGGATGATTTTTTTTGGGTTATTATAGTAATTTGAATGCAAATAATGCGGTTTCGTTCAATTTTTGGAGCAGGTTAATGGACTACCATCTAGTAGGTACACATGGGGTGACAAGTCATAATTCATTTGAGGTTTGGGCACAAAATCATCTACCGCGTCTCTAATTCTGGGTCGGCCAAACAGAAAAATGATGTTGCATCTTAACTAAAGGTATCTAAAACTTATCTTTCAAGCTTTTTATTTATCATTAAATTCATGATTATGACTCCAGACCATTAATCAATCCATATATTTGTTTTTCATGATTTATGTGTTCTTACGTAGGAGGATTTGTACCAAAAGGTAACTAAAAGTTAAGGTTTCTTGAATGCTTATCGAAGAAATATTTGTTTGATAGTTATAAATCTCAGTTGATGCAGTCTAATGCTCTCCATCACTAGAGTTGTTTGCATGATAATTTTAAATAGTTATGTTCATATTGAAAGGTAAATAAGTAATTAGTAATTTCTTTTCTTTAAATTCATATTTTCCTCTTTTCAGTTTAAAAGACATCATTTTTTTGATTTTTGCTATTTCTAAAATAGTTTTTGTATTATCTCATCATAATTCCTTCCGATTTATATAGATCAAGATCATTTAAGGGAACAAATTGTTCAAGAATCTGCAGTTAGGAAACCACGGACACGGCAGCACGGGTACGTGATAGAATGCAAACACTCAACACTCTTTAATCAAGTTATTTATTCTTAACTGTCATGTGAAAGTTTCCATTCATTTTGTTCATTGCAGAGAGTATATCTAACATCATTAATGAAGCGTCTTTACCGGTTTTGAGACCACAAGAAGGTAATAATGTTGTTTGCTAGATAGGGAAATTTCCACATATATATGTGAAAACAAGTCAACTTTGGTCTTACTTATATTACTAACTGATATGGTTAAGAATAGAGTTGGTACTTTCAATCCATTTACTTATAAAACGATTGATTTTGTGTTATGACTTTATATATAATCTTAAGCGGACCATATTAAAAAAATTTAGCTTAAATGCAGTGGGTAAAATGGGACATATTAAAAAGTAAAGCTAAAATGGGCAGTATTACCAACGCTCTTCAATGAATCAGACCATTATAGTCTTGCACCTCAATACCGTGAGACTGGCTTGACTTCCAGAGTTGATGACCAAAAGTATGCTTATACTTAATTATTATCAAATTCTCTGAACATGTGATTTGTTAGATTTAAACAAGGCATGGATATATTATACAAATTGCGTGTAATTTTTATAAAAATGTTTATTTATAGATTTTCTGTCTTGAAGAGAGTACACCTAGCGAATAAGCTATTGCGGTTGAAGCTTCATGAGGACTGCCTCTTTCATCAGTCACATCTATAGCATCAATGTTATCAGTATTTATTATTTATTGTTATGTTATAATATCTATGTAAATGTGAACCCTTTAATGAAACATGCCATATTTAGTCTATGTAAATATGAACCCTTTTAGTGATACATTTTGGCTATTTTTAAGCAGATGTTGTTGTTAGAATGCAATTAAATATTGTGACAATCGTCAATTTCAGGTTAACTCCGTTAACTCAACTCCGTCAATTCAAACTTTAAGATCATTGAATCTATAACGCACACATCATTACATTTAAACTAGGGTTTAAATGACGCTTAACACTTACTACATGTGTAGTCTTTCGGGATTTGCACCGAAACGCAAACGAGTTGACGCAAACGATTGATAAATAAACGAAAAACGTCAAAACAATAATTATGTGATAATTATGTGTTAGACTTATGTGTTATGTGATAACATGATTATAAACGTTAACTCAAGACGAAAACAAGCTAGTTAGGCTAGAAAAACAACACTTGAAAGTAGAGGGACTAGAGTGTAACTTGAATATCTATAAATATAACCTTAACACTTAACCCTAACTTATTATTATAAACCTACAAGCTCCGATCGGCCCCTCCCTTGCTCCCTCTTGGCTGCCGTCCACAAGCACACACACATACAAGCCCTAATCAAGTGTTTAATCCAAGAACTAGGTGCTAGGAAGGTATAATTGATCATCATTTACCTTCTTGTTGTTTAATTTTGATGTTTAATGGGTTAATTAAGAACCCTAGGCAGCCGATTTTTATATGTATGTATGAGTTAACATGATGGTTGTTGAATTCATGATGATTGATAACTAGTATTGATGTTGTTGCTTGATTGATTGTTGTCTTTGATTTGAGTTAAAACACAAACCCTAATCTTGTATGTATGGTGTAATTGATATGCATGGATAGTGGTTGTAGTGTCTAGCATGTTATATGATTGATTTATGGTCCATAGATAGTTAAATTGTTGAGTTTTGATGTGAACAGATTCTGGACAGAATGTGTATACGATGTTTAAGTGACTGTAACGAAGTGTAAACGTGAAAATTGGTTGAGATTGTGGGTACTGCAGTAAACTAGGTTGAGTCTAGTTTCTATAAAGTATAAGTTTGTAATTTTTGGACAAGTAGAAGTTTACTTTTATGATTTTACAAAAACGTTGTGCAAAGCTGAGCTGTTAGACCTGCTGTTAGGTTATGTTGTAAATGTTATATCTCATGAACTACGAGACCAATTGGGTTGGTTCCACTTCTGGAAGTTGACTCATTGAGTTAGGAACCAAACCCAAGTAGTCTTGCATTTATTGGATTTTTCGTTTAACGGGAATTGCAAATAACATTCTGTTGCGCATGAATCTGACTGATATGAGTTTACTGTAGTGTTTTGATCATTATGAGAAATCTATATGGAATAAAAATAAGATAAAATATGTTCTGGAAACCTAAGACATGTATGTTTCAGTGGTGATTTTTGGTGAATTAATTGAGATGATATGATCGGTGAAATAGTACAATCTTTCAAGTAGAAATTCTGTCACAGTGAAACTAGCTGCTGAGTTGTGTATAAATGCATGAAATATGATATTTCTTATATAATTGTTATGTTTTGACCAAAATACCCTTGCGGGGAATAGTTGCAAATTGATTGCCATGATTTGACCAAATTGCCCTTATGGGGAATAATGGCTAGAAATTGTTATTTGTTGACCAAAATGCCCTTACGGGGATAATTGCTAGTAAAGTATGTTATTAATACATGACACAAAAGTAATTGTTCACTCACGTATCGTATCACAATTGTACTTGTTTAAGTCACACACGATTCACAAACGAAACACGAAACATGTTACGTGCTTAGGTATTATGTGCCGAGTCTAGAGACTCGTTAAACATACCGATACTTAGAAAATCTCTTTGTTATTTAGAACTCTAGAGAGTTTCTACAACGCGCATCACTTGGTGATCTAATTCGGGATATTCTTCGCAAACAGTGAGTTCACTTACCCCACTCTTAAACTGTTTTCAAACGTTTTTCACTTGGGGGAGATAACATACTCCGATAAACGCATTTTTGAGATAAACGCATATTTAAGATTTTGTTATAAATTATATATCACTTGTAAAGACTAAGCGGCAAACGTAACATTTGAAGTCCCACACATCGAACCGGTTAATATTTAGAATAGCGAGTCACTGTTGAGTAGTACTACTGGGTTTGACAAACCCCACCCGACGCTAAGCTCAACTGGAGGTTGAGTGGGTGTAATTTTGGCTAACACTTACCATGGTCTGGATTGACCTGGTGACGGGCACTTGATAAACAGTCAGCTTCGGTGTCGAACCACTTAGTAATACTTGTTGTATAGATTAGCTACCTATCGATATATAATTTGACATAACATTATCTGGTAACGCAAAACGCCGTAACGTGGTTACGCAAAACGCAAAACGCCGTAACGTGGTTACGCAAAACGCTTAAACGCCGTAACGAGGTTACGCAAAACACTTAACGTAAACGCTGAATGTAAACGCTAAACGATTTATCTTATATAACTTGTGAACTCACCAACCTTGTGTTGACACTTTTAGTATGTTATTCTCAGGTAGCCGAGGCGGGCGCGCGGTTTAGGAGCATGCATTAAATGAAAACACTTTTATTCTGCAAACTTATTTTTAACAGTTATCTTTGGTTTTAAGTCGTCCTGCGTGACGCAACTTTTGAATTAAGGTTTTTACGCTTCCGCACTTATTTGCATTTAAACGTTTTTATGGTTTGATTATAACTGATGATTCCGATTCTGCCAGTTCACACCCTCTGACGGTAAAACTCCGTGAGTGGATTTTGAGGGTGTGACAAATATAGTTTTGTCACAATTGCAATAAGCAATTGTTCAACATAAGCTGTTTTAATTGTGTTGTTCTTTTAGTCTAGGCCAATTTTGTGCTTACAAGTTTAACGCATTGTATTTTTATCTTAAACAAATATGTTTATGGCACAATGACATTAGACTACCCGTCCCGTCCATCGGACGGGTATAAAACTAGTTACTAGTGGTTACAAATTTAAATAATGTAGTGAATTAAATATGCATTATAAATTAATACCATTTACTAAGACCGTCCGTAGTGGCACGTTGTGCCGAACGTTTTGGAGGATAACGTGGGGGTACACCGCCCCCCCTGCGTTTTGTATTTTTTTTGAACGTTTTAACTAAAACGTTGTATATTGCACACATTTCAAAAAATGACCGTTGGATTCGAACGTTGGAATAGAATAAAAAATTTTATTTCCTATATATTAAACCAACTAATTCCCAATCAAAACAAATCAAATTTATAAAAATTCTATATCAACTCTATAATTTCTCACACAAAATTCACTATATAAATGGATCCTCCATCTATATATAAACAGTTACTCGGGCCCGACCAAGAAGCCGAGGACGTGGCGGAGGAACAGGCGGTACGAGTGCGATTATGCTCGGGACAAAGTATATGAGTTCCGTTACGGGTGCGATTAGCTCTCCACCACCCCCCGTTTCAAAAAGAGCATATATCGAACGAGATCGTACCGAAGCCAACAACCGGTTGATGGCGGATTACTTCTGCGACTCGCCGAGATACAAGAACCCGAAGACCTTTAGGCGTCGTTTTCGGATGTCTAAAAATTTATTTATGCGCATCACCAATGATTTGGAGCGTGAGTTTGATTACTTTCAGCAAAAGCCTGATGGTCGAGGGACGCTAGGTTTCACGGCTATTCAGAAGGTTACGTCAGGCGTACGCGTGCTCGCCTACAGAAACACGACCGACATCAACGACGAGTATTTAAATATGGCCGACAAAACAACTCGGGACACCTTGGAGTATTTTTGTTATGGTACGTTTTGTTTTTTTTAAATAATTTTATCACTTGTTTACTTTAATCAATTATTTTATAAAAGTTGTGTAAAATATAGGAATATTGAAACTATACCACATTATCTGAGAGAGCCCAACTTGAACGATCTACAACGTCTTTACGAGGCACATACAAGGGTGCATGGTTTCCCCGGCATGATAGGGAGTGTAGATTGCATGCATTGGGAATGAGCTAATTGTCCAACTGCATGGCGAGGTCAATTCACACGAGGTGACCAAAAGGGACCAACGGTCAGCCTTCAAGTGATTGCTTCATACGACCTTTGAATTTGGTCGGCATTCTTTGGTGTTCCCGTTTCCAACAATGACATAACCGTCTTAGAGCAGTCTCCTGTGATGGAGAGTTACATATCTGGGACTGTTCCTGTCGCTTCGTTTTGGGCTAACGATAACTTCTACCATCATGGGTACTATCTGGGTGATGGAATATATCCAGAGTATGCAATAATCGTTAAAACATTCAGAGACCTTATGGATGAAAAAAGACAGTATTTTAAAAAAGTGCAAGAGTATGCGAGAAAGGATATCGAGAGGTGTTTTGGTGTTCTTCAACAACGATGATATTTTGTTAAAAATCCTTGTCGTCTGTGGACTTTAGAAAGAATGAAATGTGCTATGTATGCGTGTATCATAATGCATAACATGATTATCGAGGACGAGGGAAGAGCAATATGTCCAACTTTCATACCGGACCCGGATCCACCACAGACTCCGGCAAGTATGGAGCAAAGACTCGAAAAATCGGATTCCGTGCGGTCAAGAGAGATACATAACGCGCTAAAGGAGGATTTGGTCCAACATCTTTGGATGTATCGGCCTTTGTCTGGTGAAAACGATGATCAAAACGAGGACAACAATGAAGACGATGATGAAGACAACGACGACGATGGCGAAGACGATGAGGACGACGACGATGACGACGACGACGAAGAGAGCGAAGGTGACGAGGGCGAAGATGACGACGACGACGAATAGTTTTTTTATTTTTTATTTTCATGTAATATTTATTTAATAAAATATTATTGTTATTTGATTATTCTTATTAAAAATTAAAAAAAAAAACAAAAAGTGTAAAAGTGACTGGACGCCACGTGGCGCGTAATGCATGGGGGTGGAGAGTTATGACTACAGCCTGTTTTTGTAAAAAACCATAATTCTGATTGGGCGTCACGTGACGCATAATGCCTGGATGTTGAGAGTTATGACTACACATGATATAATGGTTTCAAAAGAAAATTTTGCCTTTTTAAACTATTATAACTTAATGTGAATGTATCAATTGTTTAACTATTCATTTTGAATCTCTTAAAATCAAAACAATTTTAACATGTAATTTCCAAATGTATTAATATAGTATAGATATGGGAGACTCTAGGTAGGGTGCAGGTTGCAATAAAAACTACTTTTAACTTGAAAACTACTACTAATCAATCCATTTTTTTATCTATGTTTTTGATTTTGTGTTAATTACAATATTAGTATAATATAAATAAAAGAATAATTTATAAAAAAAGTATATGTAACTCGCTAGAGTAAATATATGTAGCTCGTGAAGTTACATGTATCTCGCTAACTACGTAAATTTTCTTTCTTTGGGCAAGGATTAATAATACAATATAATAATTAAAAAAACTTGTTTTGAAAGTGATTTTCACAAAATTTTAAGATATTTTAATGGTTTTCTAATCAGGGGCGGATCTATAGTAGAAATGGGTGGTTCCCCGGAACCACCCGAGTTTCAAAATAATAATGTATTTGTATATATAAAACATTAGAGGAACCACCTTATAAATTAGGAAGGAACCACCTTAAAAACATTTGAAACGTTTGGCCAGCTGGTAAGGTGCTGGTTTTGTAACTTGAAGGTCACAAGTTCAATTCCGGATTTCCATATAATTTTTGAACTTTTTTTCTTGAACTCTTCCTTTTTACTAACTACTGCACAACCCATTTAGGGTTTTATTAGTCAAAAAATAAAACACACAGACACTAAACACAATGGCGCCTGCTATCTCCCCTGTCCCCTCTTCCCCGTCGGTCGTTCCCCGACCACCACCGCAGCTTTTCCGGCCGTTCTCCAACCTCCTGCCTTCCTCTCCTCCTGTCTTCTACTCTTCCTCGAAGCTCGATTGCTCGAATCCTCCCACTTTGAAGGTAAGTTTGCATTCATTTGTTAAATGTTAATTGTTCTTGACTTGTTAATTGTTCTTGATTGCTAACTACTTAATTGTTAGGTTATTTGTTAAATTTAGTTTTAATGGCTTGTGGTCACGAATAGTATATTTCAAATCATGGTTGTTGGTGTTGGGTGTTAAAATGGTTGGAAAGATAAGAGTGGTGGTGTTGGTGGATGTTTTTTGTTGAGGTAAGGTTAATTGTGTGAATATGGTTTCTAACCGACCCGAACCTCAAACGGACCCGGAATTTATTATTGTATTTTTATTATGTAATGAACTTTGCCCGAACCATCTAACCGACCCGAACCTCAAACCGACCCGGAATTTTTTATACCCGAATCTACGAAATTGAATCATCTAAAAGTTGTGCACCACCTGAAAAAAATTCCTGGATCCGCCACTGTTTCTAATCCTCTATTGTATCTATATATGTATATAGCCAAGCACACGTAAATAAACTTGTATGTATTATAGAGCCCCAATTGTATAATTTATTTGGTATTAATTATTAAGCAATATCTGGGAATTAATCTTAAAATGTGTTTGTCTCCCCAATCTGCAACAAAATAAAATCCTTTTTTAACTATACATTTTGAATCAATTAGCATGACTACATGAAATGTACTTCATGATAAGCACACATATAAGACTAAGGGTAATGGGCTTGGTTGAACCCCAAGTGAACCAATCAAAACCCGACACGTAGGCGATGACATGGCACTAGATCAAGAACCCTCGTCCGCGCCCCTGATCACATGAAAGGTGTAGTGGTGTTCGCGAGCCCCAAGTGATCCAACGGCTACTTTTTTAAACTTAAACTAGCCAAAGGCTAGTTGATCGCCCCGCGGTCCCGGCCACGGGGCTCGTCCGCGCCCTTGATCACCTGAAGGGTGTAGTGGTGTTCGCAAGCCACCTAGGCCGCCACCTGGATCACGCCAGCTCCTTCACCCCCCACTAACCCACAGCTCACCTGATTTGTCTGATAGGTTAATGAAAGCAGCTTCCATTACCAATCAATATTAAATGTAAAAAACTATTTTAATCTTGTTTAATATATATGCTTACTATATATATTCTCTCTGAGACATTACATGTGTGCAAAATTTTGGTGTCTATTGTAACCATAAGTCCAAAATTGTTTGCAAAAGATTCCACTTATGAAAATATTTTGATATTATATATTGAAACTTTTTAAAAACGAATTAATGGAGATGGAAGTGGTAATGCAGTTAACTTTTTTTGGTTTTTTAACTCAATGAAGGCATGTCTCTCCTAATTTAATTCGATTTAATATCTTTTCTTCAAAAGACATCTGTCGCGGTTAAACCCAACTTAAATTTTCTTAAAATTTCAAAACCACTTCAATACTTATTCTTACTTCTTACAACTTCATCAACAGTTACATCGCCGGCAATATTGCACTACCGTTCCCTAATACTTTGTGAATAGATTTTTTTGTGTGGTCTAAAGAAAATCTATTAACAAAGTATATTAGGGAACGGTAGGTGCAAGAAAAATGGCTATTCGATTGAAAAACAAACGAGTTATAGTACATTTGGAACGTAGAAGTGCAAGAACATGTACCTTCATCTTTACGTTGTAAATTATTCAATAATAATTTATTGATTTAATGTGTATTAAAACTACCAGAGACATGAAAACCAGATGGATGTACATATACCAACCAACAAAATTTTGGTTAACTTTTGTTTTGTAAGAGAAAATTATTATCTTTAGACCATTACATCAAATCTGTTTTTAAAATTATGTGTAATGACAGTATATCATAATCACCAAATTATAATAACTTGACTGGTCACGATCCCGCAGTCTAACCCAATGACTGATCAAAAGGCGTGAAGAAAATTCTTTCCATTTTTCTGATAACATTAATTGTTGTTTCTTATAATTAGATGTAATAGTATGATTAACATATAACATGCATTGTTATGGACCTTATGAATTAATTACACTGGTAAGCATTTGCTCAACTGGTATTTGAGGGAAAGTAAAAATTGGGTAAGAAACTGCAAGATCTCAAGTTTGAATCCGATCATAACCGGGTTTTACCGTAGTGGACATTTGGGCGGCTAATTATCCCTTGAACAAAAGCTGGTGGACTTGGTCTATCTAGCAATGTCTGCGATCGTAGGCGTATGGATCGCCTTTTGCTATTGGCTTACCCCAGGTAACCAATTTATTCATTGGTTGTTCACACGCACACACAAACAAAAAGAAGTTATGGATTTGATTCTTTCATTTTTAAAATTACTAATATTATTCTCACTGGTCATACCTTGGTGCGTTGGTCCTTGAAGTAGGCATCCGTTTCTTGGAAGCGTCAAGCAATCTAACATGGCTTGTACATGAATACATTTTCGTCATTTTAATGCTTAATCTCGATGTTGAATAGAAATTTATAAGGTATTAGGAGTTCGAATAAGCCGCTATAGTGAAATAGATAGAAACGTCGCTCTTAGTAGACAATGCTAGAGTAAAAATTACTAAACACACACACTCATTTATAAGGTATTAGGAGTTCGAATAAGCCGCTATAGTGAAATAGATAGAAACGTCGCTCTTAGTAGACAATGCTAGAGTAAAAATTACTAAACACACACACTCCTATCTCTTTCCATCCCCCTCACATACACGTTCCTTTCACTTTCAGCTTGACATCTATACGAAAAATATTCCACCAGCCAACAAAGGATCACATGCAATTGTTATAACCAAAATTAATTGCTATTTGACATGATTTAGACACTAATTGTTACTCAACTATAGCAAAATAATGGAGAGGAATGGGTCGAATTACCCATAGTAATAATCTAAATAAATGTATAGATATAGACATGTATGGTTTCCTGAAGAGAAAAAAAGAAGATTTATCATTAGCCAATAAGAAGAAATACGTGACCATCATAGCCCGTTGGGCGTTGGGGCCGTTACCCCAAGGTTGGACCAATGATGTAACCAAGAGAAGGAAAGAGTACATGATGCAAACAACCTCACTTATTCGTACTTAGCTAAATAAACACACCCAGATAAGGGATCAGCTGCGAGTAATACGGCTGGTCATGCCGTCAGGAAGATGAATCTGAGGATCGGATCTTGGTATTCGCTTTGGCGCTTTTAAAGGTATTGTTAAATTGATTTCATATAATAATATAATATCATTATGCTAATACGCCTTTTATGTTAAATGGTTATTATTTTCTTGCAGGCACACAAGAGTCTTGATAACACATTTACACCAAATACAAAATCTGGCAGAGAGATAATATCAAGAGTTGTTACATGTGAACAAAAACTAATTAATGTAACAAAAGAATATGACTGGGCACATTTTAGTTATTTACCATATTTATTATCATTTGTACAATCTTTTAACCAAAATTAACTGGTGTTTGACATGATTTAGATACCTATAGTTACTCAACTATAGAAAAATAATACCACTGGCTTCTTGTTACGTGTCAAAATATTAATGTAATAATACAACACAATGGCGCGCAATTTAGTTATTTACAATAATAACATTTTGATTCAGTTTAAATGACAAGTGACAACCTTTCGTATTGATAACAGGTGTTGGCATGTAGCTTTCACCGCCACCATTTTGGTCATCTAGTATATATTATGGTGACGATACAAAGGGAGTCTAATAGTCTTCGTAGGGACGATACAATTCGGTCCGGATGAATTGACAAGCTCGAATGAAGGATTGTTGTTTAATCAAAAACAGCCAATATGTTATCACTTCATAAGTTGATATGACATATTTTACTTAATATAGTACTTGCTGGATCACGTACTTGTATTTCTATACGTGTAAGAACTCTTACATACATTGCTTTTCAACAGGGTTGCATTTTCTTATAAGAGTTAAGTAACAAAATATTATGTCTGCATTGGAGTTAATGTGAACGATACGTTAATTCTTATAGTGAAACATATGTTTAAATTGGTCGGACTGGGCATCCTAACTTTCACAGAGCATCCAAATTGTTAGGACAGCCGTACTTAGCGTCCAACACAAATGCTACATAAGCTGATGATTCACTAACCCCCTTTATATGTTTTTTCAGCCAACTATCTTGCCTCTTTAGGCGGGTTGTAGTGGGGTAACGCCAAAACTCTAGCGCGTGCCAAACCATAACGTAGATGTCATGAGCCCCTTTGGGTGTGAATCCTCTTGCACACCATGATCCATATTCTTCATCCATTTAATTTGCTAATCCAATAGAAAAACTATGCATAATCCCTTTTTAGCCAAATTTATTTTTTATTTATATCATTTGAGTATTATTTAATAAAGTGGTTAGTTAAATAACCAATAAAGTGCCTAGATCATAATAGCATGCCATCAACTTTTATACTTTCTAGTTATGACATTAAGCATAGTGCCATAGTCTAATGTGACCACACTAACTAATTTCTTCGCTTTTATTACTCTTAGTTTCCTTTCAAGAAATGTTCATGACTACCTACCACATAAACAAATTCTAAAGAGTATGTACTAAATATAAATGTTACTCAAATTATATTTCTTTATATTGAAATTAAACTAAAAGATAATAGCAACACTTATTATAATATGAAATACATACATACATACACACACATATATACACACACACACATTGACGAGCTTAGTGAGGGCCCGAGGTGGGCGGACCCCTGATTTTTTTGCAAAATAGTGTAAATTTACTCGTTTTTGTCCGAAAGTTTGTATACGTGGTGTAAATCTACCCGTTTTCAATCGAAAATTTGAACCCGGCTCCCATCGTTTATGAATCTTTCAATACATTTTGAGTCCCCCTCCCCCCGGAAAAACTCGCCCAAGCTTCGCCCTATATACACACACACACATATAATAAACATCAGTTTTATGGCAATTCGTTAGTAATTGGTGTGCGATTTCTCCTATATATGCTTTGAGGTTCGAGACCTTAAAATTCACTTAACTAGTGGCGCACAAGGAAATAAAAGAAAAGCGATTCAATCAGCGACCCTTGCGACTTTGTGGTGTATATGGAAGATGCGAAACATGGTTCTCTTCTACAACAAACCGGTGTTGATTAATCAGCTAAAGGAATAATTTGGAGAAATAACTTCATATGGGTCAAAAGTAGAGGGAAACTTGATTAGGTGTGAATTCGTATCGGGTGTTTTGTTCGGTGTCTCGTTGTTCTAGTTCAATTCCTTGCTAAACTAGTTGTTGCTTTTCTAATAAAATTTGTTGTTAAAAAGTTATATATATTATAGACAGAAGATGATGAACGCACGCACAATACGTTTGAGAATTTTATAAGACCGAAAGAAGGCGAATCCCTACATCATATTCCATTTTTAGTACATGACACCACCACACCTTTATAATCTGGACACCCTGTTTAAACATATATTTATTTAAATATATATATATATATATATATATATCTAAAATTAAAAAATAATAAAGATTCTTTTCAACTCTTTTTCTTTAGTATCCCAACTGGCAAATACCAACCGAATCTTTCTCGTCAATACTTATTTAGTTTTGCTTACTACAACTCAAAAGTGGTGGCTAATTTCCTCATATTCCGGCTCTGTTTTGTCCGATTCAAAATTGTTAAAATGAAGGTGACACTACGGTTCAACTAAACCGATCGAACTCAAGTGTATACGATTTGGGATTTTCCTAAGTGCATACGGTATAGCGTATGGTTGAAGGTTTGGTTTTAAATGAACCGTGTTTGATAGTTGGTGGGTCAAACCTGAATATTTTATACTAACCCAAAATTTGTTTCAAATAAAGCTGAACTAAAGCATATGTTTGTGAGTTGACATAAACACGACCCATTTTATTTATTATTTTTCTATTTTGCATATCAATAAACAATAATATTGTAAATTTAAAATTTATGGTAAAAAAAAGTGCAAATGGGTGTAAAATAATTGCGTATAAACCATAAAACCTAACGCACATATCCATTTCGTCTTTCGACTAAACTTGCTAGCTCAACCTTTACCGTACCGTGGCTTTTTAGTTAAACGTGTTTATGTGCTCCATCCAAACCTAACCCGAATCCGCTTATGCTAGTTCTAAATTTACAATTTTTTTGTTATATTCTTGTTGTGTTATTTTCATTTCATGTAAAGAATTTACGACCCTAGACCACTAATAGACTTTTGAGGCTGAAACAAACATCATTAGATGTTTGTCATATGTATGTTAAATTTAACGGGTAATAAACTAATAATACTTGTTCTGTTATTTGAGGTGACGTTTGATGGAATGAGGAGTGTAGTGTTTCAAATTACCAAACTCGACTTAGTTTCTTGTTTCCAAGCTCGTTTCTTTAAAACGGTAGCGTTGTTAGCAACGTACGCAAATACTATATTCGTACGAGCCGAACACCCCCTTAGTTGTACTAATCAAGGGTTGTTTTGTGATTCAGTTCTTTTCTTGTTTTAATTGTACTTTTTCTAATGTACCCTTTTCCGATTTTAATAAATGATATGGGGCATTTAACGAACGAACAAAAGCAGGTGGGTAGGATTCAACGACGTTGGTAACATATTTTGGAATTCTTTATATCATCCAATCATTAATCATTGGCAATCATTTATTTGTAATTTTAAAGTATTAAATCTATAATTAGGTTAAAGTGAACGCCATTTTTTAAAACATTTACATAAAAAAATAATAAATTTGTTTGAAGTATATTTATTATTGCAATTAATAAGATAATAATATTATCATTCATTGGCGTAGAGGTGGTTCGCTAAATAAAAAAAAGTATTTTCATGGATTTTTAATGCAACATTGAACTAAAAAGAGTCATATATGTATTGTATGGGATTTATGGCACCAATTTAAGTTATAATAATAATAATAATAATAACTACGGTGTTAAAATTATAACTATTATAGATAATAATAGCTATAATAACTATATTAATATTTAGGGCAATAATATTAACAAAAATAATTAATATTAGTAATAATGATATTGCTAATAAATAAAATTTTATAGTAATGACAATAAAATGTAGTAAAACTAAAACAATAATAATACAAAAATTATACTATATATAAAAAAGGAAACCTAAAGCTACAGTGATTTTAGTACAAGTTCAATATTAACAGATATATATATAAAACAATATATATATCTGTTTTAGTATTTATTCTTTGAAAGTAACAAAGGTTACAAAAAAGTAAGGTGGTTTTGTCTTTTGTTTTTTAATTTGTTTTAAATACGCTAGTTTGGTTAATTATTTTTTGGGTTTAGTTTTGTATCGTAAAGAATGTAGCCGATATCAACCGAATTCACGCCAACTTACGAAAACAACGTCCGGGTGTAACAACGCGTAATAACCCCGGCGCAACGCGCCTGGTAACAACCTAGCTAATATAAATAGTAAAAGCAATACATACATATATATATATATAATAATAATAATAATAATAATAATAATATTGTTGTTATTATCATAAAATACTAATAATAATCACGCACATGGAAGGATTATCATTCCTCACTTTCGAATATTTTCCCACTGATCCATCATCTCTATTTTATTTTCCTAATGTTATGTCATTTTCTATGCATTTTTGTCAATAAATAAATATTGTGTTCTTGAAAGGGACCTCATACCTCACAAGGACATGACATAAAGTGAATGCATAATTCACACTAATGTAACTTAGGTAAAAGGTTTCGGGTCGATTCCCTTTGGTGTTCTCGCCATTTCTGTCTCGTAAAACTTTCGTTAATTTCAAATGTATTTAACTCAAGATTAGAATTCAACTTTTTACCAACTGTTTTCCTGATAAACATCTCTTTTCTGTTGCCTCAAATACAGCATACTGATTGATTTCCCGACACGTGAACAACATTTGTTCTTAATTATTAATTCATCAACGATGAGTACTTAATTAGCCCTAAACATAACAAAGGTTAGGACGTTAGGTTATGAATCCGTGATGTCTTGTACAGAAGTTGTTGAAATGCTATTTGGGGTTAAGAGGACGACAAGTACATATATTCCAATATTTGTGTCAATGGCATATGATTGGTGTATACAACATTGAATAAACATATATCAAATTTGAGGTAAGAGGTTGCTTTTCAAGGACACCCAAGTCCCCAAGGGACCCTAAAATAGTAAACCCATAGAAAATGATGTGAGAATGTATACCATTGTGAGCGTATATGTTGTTATACATTGTGTATATATACGAAGTATATGTTATACGCCGTATATGATAGGCTATATGTAGTTTGTTTCTTGTTTTGTAATTTTTCATTCAGTTGTAATAAAATTTCTTTCCTTGCTTCTTGTATTGTTTTCTTTTTATGTTATCGTTCTTCAACGATTACAACCATTCATTTACATTGCTTATACTATTAAGAATTTTTATGGTTTGTTTCGATAAGTTTTGACAAATTTTCACGGACTCGTAACAATGGTTTTTTGAAGAAATTAAACTGAATCAGGTTGGTTTGGGTTGACCGGACCATTTAAAAATTAAAACAGTTCGATTTTCACGTAAGGAATCGTAGCATAGAATTTTCGAAAGTTGTTTATAATGGTAAGCTTGAAAAATGGCGTAGCGCTTTGCTTTCAAATATTAAATGGTTTTATTATGAAAAAATAACACATAATTGATTAAATTTATATTTGTGTATATTTAGAAAGAGGTTACTCTTATATAAAAAAGGAAATATTTTTTTTCCGGCCGGTTCCAGACGATATTAAAAAGATTAAGAAACCTTTAAACTTTTGCATACAATATATATTACTTAAGGTAAGTAGAGGTGGGATTGTTGTGGAGGTTGGTGGATGATGCTCTTGTTTGTACCCACAGTAAATAAAAAATAAGGGGAAATAAAAAGGATAAATTTAATCCAATCATGTTAATTTGGATATATTTATTGCTATGATATTAAACTAGCATATCATTGGTTAAATTTATATTTATGTATATTTAGAAAAGGTTTATGAAAAAAGTGTGAAGAAAAAGAAAAAAAAGTTATCTGAATAATAAGAATACTTAGTTGTCACCTGATAACATATTATAGTTTAGACATATTCACATAATCCGTGGAGTGAAAAGCCATTTCCGTCCATGTAATTTGGTCACTTTTGTTATTTTCCTTATAAACTTTTTTTTTTCACCAATTCTGTCATTATGGTTTCTAAAAATTGTTATTTCAGTCCAATGTGTTAACATTATCCAAAAACCTTGTTGCAGTCCTCCTATATGAATTGCGCTTAGTCGATGCTCTTTAATCTCCCAAAGAGGTAAAACTTTTAAATTCATAGATATGCTTCATGATTATATAATTATAATTTCATTAATATCACATAATCCCCTTTAAAGATTTTATAAAGTAAGCATTTTTATTTCCGTATGCAGGCCAAAAAACTGTTCATCAGCTTCATGGTACATGAGTGACGGTTCTAGCTGGTGATTTTATGTTTGCACAATCATCATGGTACATTGTGAGTTATTGGGAGTTGCTATTATAATTTAAAACATTTGCATGGATAATATTGCACATTATTAAACCAATTTGTTGATTGTAGAATTGTAGAAATTTAATACATTCTTAGTTTTGGTTGGGTTACAAAGTAAAGCGATTATTATTAATACAATAACATGCTTAGTTTATACATCAATAGTCGTTTACTTACACATTCGGCTTCACCTTAGTCTATGTTCACGCGGTGTTATTTTTTCCGTGTTTTGTACGTAATCACATTTTAGTTAGTTATGGTCTTGTAGAGAACTGTTTGCCCATCTATTTCACAAACCTTGGGATCTTATCTTATGCACATGAAAAAAGAGGGTTTAAAAGTCTCATATTGACTTTCTTGGGAACCAAGACCATATAACTTTGGGCTTAAGAGTTGGTTTAAATAAAGGTTCACATAATGGATTCCGGGCCCAATCTGGTTTGAGTTTGGGAAAATAACGGTCCGGGATATGAGCTGGATCAGGCCCAATGGCCCTACTTAATCTAAAACACTAAAACCAAGCCTATGTTATAAGCAAAATTTTAAACTCACATCATCATTTAACAAGCCCATTAAAGATAGTAATTGAACAAAAGATAAAAACATTAGTAGTGTTAATTAATTAATTACTACAAAGCACAAATTACCTACTCATATCAGCATGTAGCATCAAGACGATGTCCACACATAAACAAATCAAACTTCTTCACCCGGTCCCACAACCCATACCGCTTCTCCCCGTCACTGCCACGTGTAAATTGCTTCTTTTTCGCGCCCTTCATCACTTGAACTAAACTTGTACACGTGCTACTATTACTTGTACTACTCACCGAACAACCTGTTTCGTCTTCACCACTCCAACTAATTACCACTACTCTCATCACTAACACCGTTGTTTTTCATTATTAAACTTCTTATATTGTTTTTCTTTCTTTCATTTTTGTTCACTTGCATTTCTTGTTTCATCAACTTGTCATAATACTCTTTGTTCTTTTTCTTCAACTCGGATATTTGCCCTTGAAGATCATCAATTTTACAACTCAGGTTAAGGACATATTCGTCTTCTGTTTGTTCTGTTAACACACATCTTGCAAGCTCACCCGCCTTACGTTTCATGAATAATGACTCTGATGCTAGCCTAAAGTTTTCATTACTTAAAACCACACAATCTGATTCTAAAACCTCTAGTAAACTTTTTTGTATCTCTATCTTCTTCTTTGATTCTTCCTACAGACACAAAACATAATATAAGCCCTGACGTTTAAGAGTGCATTTAGTACAAAACCAATTTTAACAGAGAAACGCACAAATACTTGTATCTGTTGCTAGCCTGATATAAGAAATGAGCCAAGCCGCATGTAGGCCAAAAGTTACTCAAAATCGGCTCTCTAAAAGCTCGAATAAAACCAAGCTTAAGCGAGCTCGAGCCGAGTTCAAGCCTAAAAATAAGTTTGTTTAATGGGCTAGCAGGGTAAACAAAATTTATTTATATAAGTTTTATTTAACATATTAAATATATATTTAAATAGTAATTTCATTATGTATAAAATAATGATAAAAACAGCCAAATAATTATATTTAAAAATATTAAAATTAAGTTTTTAAATACACTAAAAAAAATTACAAATGCTTATAAATTGTATATATAATAAACAATAAACGAGCCGAGACCAATTCGAGCTCGAATTTGAAAATCTATTTAGAACACGACCTTGAGATTTAGAAATAAAGATTGAAACTAACCAAGGTCAAGCTTTAGCTCTCACAAGTCAAAGCTCGGCTCAGCTCGTTTACTAAAATACACTTAGGTTCTCAACTTAAAATTCCTTATGTACTAAACGTTATTTTATATATGAGTATGAATGCATATTTTACCTGTATCATATTCAAATTTTGTAGCTCATCCATCACGATATGGTAGTCAACAAACTTCATAACAAGCTCTGATATCACAAACACCGCGGTATCAGCTTCTTGAGAATGGAGTGGAGATTGGCAAGAAAGTAAACTTTCCACATGATAGGAAGTACTAATGTAACATATTTGCTCTTGTTCATGCACGTGTCGTTGATGTTGTTGTTTGGATAACGCACGAGTGTAACGATCAGCTAAATAAAGGTAACGATTATAAAGATCTTGAAGTAAGGCCAAAAGTTCAGGACGCTTTCGATAATAAAAGTCTGCGCGTTCCCCAAATGTGTCCGGCTTGTACTCCCCGTTGACCGATTGTATTTTATCTTCCATGTCTGTTTTATTAACATGTGAAATATATAAATTCACCTATGTCATACAAAGTTACACACAACTTAAGCTAAATGTACCATCTAATTGGTATCGTTAAACACATTAAGAATTTAAGATGATGCCACATACGAATGTTATTAGATAGTTTTGGAACAATAAATCTAAACACGTGACTTTGATGGTCCATAACTTATGATGATTGATGGACATGTCCGTTTGATTTAATTTATTGGAATTGAAATGAAAATAATAAATAATACAAGGATGAAAGTGACCGTACGTAAAAACACAATCTTGGGTACAATCTAGGAAACAACTCCCTCCCAAATCAATTTCAAAATCAAAACCAAATTCCATACACAAAAGATTCTCCTCTGCAGCTAAAAGTAAAATTGTCTTTTCCAACATCTCATACGGTCATAAATCATAGGTGAATCTCAAATCATAAGTTTTAATATTTCGTTTAATAAAAAAATGTTTATAGAGTTTCATATGTTATTACATGGTATACAAATATAAGATGGGACTCACTAATAAGCTACTAAAAATAGGGGCGGCTCGGGCGTAGGGCGATACACGCCGGGGCACTTAATTTTTTGGGGCATAAATTTATATATATATATATATATATATGAAAAAGAAATATGTATATTTAAAGTTTTTATCTAATTAAACAATAACTAGGTTGGTCTAGCGGTATAAGTGTAAGACTTCTAATCAAAAGATTGCAAGTTCTAGTTTTATTTGAAACATTTTTAAGTTTATTTTTATACACACAATTTTTACAATTTAAATCATAACCAAGTAAGCTTATTTAAAAATTTAATTGTTTAAACCAAACAAAAAACTCATTTACATAAGACCTACTTTTTTTTCTTATAATATTTCGTTACTCGTTAAAGTCTACGGGCCTTTTTTTATTTCGGCTCGCCGAGGCATACAAATTCTCGGAGACGGCTCTGCTAAAAATTATATAATCAAAAACTAAGTAAAGTTTAAATGAGCTCGAGCCAAAATTATGTTGAAGCTAATTTATTAAATGAGTTTAAGCTCAAGTTTTACTTAATTATATCTAGCTCAACCAGGCTCACAAGTTTAGTAGTTATAAAACTATTATTTGATATATTAACATCGAATCATAAAATAATTAATAAATTATGATTTATGAACGAACCAAACTTAAAGTTAAAAACTAATGACCAGTTGAGTGTAGACTCATTTACACCCTTAATAGCTATCTGTAAACAAATATACATGACTATACGTGATAACATGATAAACCATAAATGGGTCATAATGCATTATATTCATAGATAATTCATAATGTAGGATAACATATCCCGTGAGTGTTCTTGTAAGGTTTCTCATGTATATATATCTAATTAAAAACATGTTGCCCTTGCCCTTAGTAACATGACGCATGATGAAAAGATGTTTGCCTGTCTTAGCTGTCTAGACTTATGATGTTTGCTTCCGCAAATCATAGCCGTTGATCGTCACGTGATTTCTTTGGTTTTAAGAAGATAGAAAACATTCAACTATTTGCGTTTTATGGGACGCGTTGAACTATTTTCAAAAGCATTGGATGCTTCTCAAATGAGTAGTGGCCCATTTTGAGACAATAAATTCTAGATAGTAATTGTTATCACGAAAAAAAGGTTGTTGGATATAATATTGTAAAAGATAAATATATCAAATCAATACTCTTTTAAGTTCTTCATTTTCCTCATTTCTAGGGTCACTTGCAAATTATGCTCTTTTAACTTTAATAACTACACTAAACCCCCCTAATGAAGTTTACATGTAACACTTATCGTCATTTCAGCTTACAGAAGTTAGATTTTTTTTGTTAAGTTTTAGTTAACAGGACTAAACTACCTTTTCTTTTAAAAAAACCAAAACAGAACACGAGTCTGGTTTAAAATATTATAACCGTTTTCTTGCAATAAAGGGTTTTATAAAAATAAACTGAAAATCTCATGTTTTTTGGTGGACACGACGAAAGTGTAACTATGGACATTCAGCGTATTTATTGAAGTTAAATGACAATCTCTAGTGACTCAAACATAAATGGCGTTATTTGTAATTTACTAAATGGGCAATTTCATATAATAGTAATTAAGTTTCAAAAGTGTTTCAATTAGGTCACACAATTTTAAAAAGTGTTTCAATTAAGTCACTCAACTTTTATATTTTAGTAAATTAAAGGTTTTAACATGTTTTTTTTAACGTTTTTCTTTTTTGTTTCATATAAGAAATCTTTTTAAATTTTTTTTAAGTTAATGTTGAGTGGCGACGTGAATTTTATTTTTTATTTTTGAATTTTAATATAATTAACGTTTTTTAAATTTAACTACATATCCTTCATTTCTTTCTTGATGCACAAAAAAATCGGTGTGACTCGATTTAGAGATTTAATGACGCGATTTGAGAAAAATATGCATGAGTGACCTAATTTGAACATTTTTTTAAGGTTGGTTACTATAAAAATGTATATTAACGGTAAAATTTTATGATTAATCTATACTATATATAATGCATGAGTGAATGACCTCTTAAATTTTAAGAGGTACACACACTATTGCATAAATTACAATCTTTAATGCATACAAATTTGAAAATGTATGGGTAATATAGTATTTTAGACATTATGTACGGTTAAGAATATTTAGTTTTGAAAATATATAAAATTATGATCCTTTAACTTCAACAAAACTTTGTTAATTTATCAAGTAGTTACAATTAAACCCCTTAACTTTACCCATTTATTTGATAAATTCATTAAATTTTTTTATTTCTTCTATATCTTTTAATATATTATGTTTTTAAAAAAACCGACTTTACCATTGCAACGTGCTTAATTTTGTCGACGTTTCAATGTAAATTTTATTTTATTTTGAGATGTTTATGATAATGTACAAGTCAATTAAGCATAAGAGTACAACTCAAATATGCACTTATAAACATCAAATATAATTACAAATTTAACCTCTCAACTATATTCAACTTTTGTAAGTTTAATTAATAATATTATCCTTCCACCTCCTTAAATTTACCCATATATTCATATATATTTTCTTTTTTCTTTGTTTTTCTTTTATCTCTTTGAATATATAAATTTTAATAAATTTCAACCTTACAATCATGACACATTTATTTTTGCTGACGTTCCGATGTAAGATTTACCAAATATATATGTGCATGGAATAAAATAAAATGATTTCGTGTCACTTTAAAAGAAGTATAAATTTTGGTGAGTTTTGATAATTTATTTAAAATACTTTTTGTTGATTTTGGTTAACGATCAATGACTTTAATAGGTCAAAACGCGTTCGAGTATCACGGGCTGTAAGCCAAACAGGTTGGCTCTAGGTGGACATTAAATCTTTGGTTGTCTATGAAGATTGCAAACACGAGTCTTGGGAAAGTTGATTTCAGGGGCTGATCTGGATCTACGATGTAAGTAGTGGGGTTGCGGGATCCCCTCCACCCCGACAGTGAACCCCGTGGGAAAAAAACTCTTAATCCGTCACTGGTTGATGTTTCATATACACACACAATGAAGGTTATGAAACCATTTGTTCGAGTTTTATTGTCTACTATATTCTTAAAAGAAGTACCCATATGTATTATTGTATTTTATGCTATCTCATTTAAAAGATTTTGAGAATTCAACTTATTTTTATATTTATTTACAGATGTCAATAAAATGACTAAGCCTCACTCAAATGGTCTAGGAAAAAAAAGGTACATTTGATTATATGTTCAAAAATGAATATGTTTTATTAATCATTTGTTAATATTGGTTTGATATTTTTTATCTTTATGATCTGATTATTACATGTCTTGTAACTACTAAAAATCGTTTAAACATATTATCGTCACCGCAGCATCGCGCGGGTTTAACGCTAGTAAGTAAAAACGAGTGAAAAACTGAAATAGCAAGAGTGTATAGTTTTTAAACATAGCATGAGAAGTCGTGAACCAAATCTACTTTTGACATTTAATATATCTGCTTTTCTACTTTATAACCATTTCCAAGAAAATAATAAAAAGAAAAGACACAAAATCACAATAATTTCAAACGTAACGAGTTAGACATAGGGGTGTTTGGTTATCTCTGAATGGATCCATTCAGAGGTTGAGATCTGATTCGCTCAGATATTGGAGCGTTTGTTTCACAAAAAGCTAGTATCTGAATGGCTGAATGGCCTCTTACCCATTCAGCCAAAAATCATCGTTGAATGAAAAATTGTCCACAATTACCCCTATGCTCCATGAAGAAACATGAAATGAATCTGACCTGATCCATGACGATGTTCCCCGGTCTTCGAGATGAACGAACCACGACTCGATCTTCTTCTCCGGTAGCTTGAGATCTAACCAAATCTCGGATCGTCTTCTCCGCTCAGATCTGCAATGGCTTTTGGGGGTGTGGAGGTGACTGCTAAGAAATCTCGAGGATCTCTTGTTTACAGACACAAAAATGATTATGGTGGTGGCTCTTATTGAGAACAACAACCACCTTAATAAGGAGGTGGATTATATAGGGAGCCTCATGGCCACCATCATGGTACCCTAATGGGCCTAGCCCAGTTAGGGTTACCTCCACAAAACCCCCTCAGCCCAATAATATTGTATTAGTCCATATAATAAAATAAGCCAGACATAATAAATTAAGGTCGTAAGCCGGGTTTAGTACCATACCCCTACAAGCCCCCCAAGTCCAGTGTTGCTCCTAGGCGTGCAAGCGTTTAGGTGGAACGCTGGACTTCATAAGGTGTGTTAGGATATGAGGCGGTTTTTTCCCCTTTCTTCGGCCTTGTCTTAATTGTCTTTGAGTTTTGAGAGGTTTTCTCCATGATGGTGACATGTTGTGATCCTTATGATAATAATGGTGCACTGGCATGAATAAGATATAGCACGCATCATAACAATAGTGGCGCGGGGCCTGATAAAAAATAGAGTGCGCATCTCGATAATAATGTAATGCAACTTGCGCGCGAGGCAGCTTACGAGCTATAAAAATAATAAAGCTTGCGCGCGAGGCGACTTACGAGCTATAAAATAATGAAGCATGCGCGAGTTGCGGCTTATGAGCTATAATATGATGATAATGACTGGCCCACAAGGGCCTCTTCTACGCAGGATGACTATCCCGGCTTGTCTTCAAAATAATAATGGAGTCACAAACGGCCAGATAATAATAACAATGTCATAGGTGCTTGTGCGACTCGTAGCCGAACCTGCAAAAACATATCAACTAAAAGTGGATGTATTACAAGGTTCGCAGCCTCGGGCAAATAATGAGGTGTGCCCAACCTACGTTGGCTCGTGGCCGTTTGGGATATTATTAGGCTCCCGACCTTTATGTTTGGCGTGTGGCCATGTGGGATATTATTAGGCTTCCGACCTTTATGTTTGGCGCGTGGCCATGTGGGTTTATAAGGATTCCCAACCTTTAAGTGTGGCGCGTAGCCGTATGGGTTTATGATGATTCCCAACCTTTAAGTGTGGCGCGTGGCCGTTTGGGATATTATTAGGCTCCCGACCTTTATGTTTAGCGTGTGGCCATGTGAGATATTATTAGGCTCCCGACCTTTATGTTTGGCGCGTGGCCATGTGGGTTTATAAGGATTCCCAACCTTTAAGTGTGGCGCGTAGCCGTATGGGTTTATGATGATTCCCAACCTTTAAGTGTGGCGCGTAGCCGTATGGGTTTATGAGGATTCCCAACCTTTAAGTGTGGCGCGTAGCCGTATGGGTTTATGAGGATTCCCAACCTTTAAGTGTGGCGCGTAGCCGTATGGGTTTATGAGGATTCCCAACCTTTAAGTGTGGCGCGTAGCGTATGGGTTTATGAGGATTCCCAACCTTTAAGTATGGCGCGTATTGAGGACCCGCGGATGCGCATACATGGCAGCAGAATGCTGATTCGCGGCGCGCATGCATGGCGGCATACTAAGGATCCGCGGATGCGCATACATGGCAGCAGAAATGATCCACGGCGCGCAAGCATGGCAGCGTTGTGAGGATTCGCGGGTGCGCATGCATGGCAGCGTATTGAGGACCCGCGGATGCGCATACATGGCAGCAGAATGTTGATTCACGGCGCGCAAGCATGGCAGCGTAGTGAGGATTCGCGGGTGCGCATGCATGGCAGCGTATTGAGGACCCGCGGATGCGCATACATGGCAGCAGAATGCTGATTCGCGGCGCGCAAGCATGGCGGCATACTAAGGATCCGCGGATGCGTATACATGGCAGCAGAATGTTGATCCACGGCGCGCAAGCATGCGCGCGTAGTGAGGATTCGCGGGTGCGCATGCATGGCAGCGTATTGAGGACCCGCGGATGCGCATACATGGCAGCAGAATGTTGATTCACGGCGCGCAAGCATGGCAGCGTAGTGAGGATTCGCGGGCGCGCGTGCATGGCGGCGGAATGGTGACCCGCTGGAGAGCATGCATGGTGGCAGTCTCGATCCCGGCGGCGCGTACGTATGGTGGCGGAATGGCAGAAAGTTGAGCGCACATGCATGTCGGGAGTTGAGCGCGCATGCATGGCGGAGAGTTGAGCGCGCATGCATGGCGAAGGGTTGAGCGCGCATGTGCTTTGCCTTAGGTATTTGTATGGTCCAGCTGCGCAATACGTAGGATGGATGCTATGAGTAATTTGAGCTAAGGCTCATATTATTGGGCTAAGGCCCTAACGTTTTAGAGTTAAAACTCGTTAACGCGTCTAAGCTTGAAGCTCGCGCATGTATGTTTTACTTCGTTTTATTTTTAGTTTGATGTCAATACAATGTTGTCATATTGCTCAAAATTAATAAAGGGAAGTGTGAAACATGTATGCAAAAGGTAATAGAACGCATGTTAAGAAAAAATAGAGCGTATCATTATTCATAATGGCTTAAAAAGCCTTGATTACGAACTTGACAACTTTTACATGAAACATTTTCTAAGTTGTGCTGCGTTCATGTGCGCGGGATCTTCCATAGGTGGTGGAATGTTGATCCGCGGCTGTGCGCATGCATAGCGGCGGAGTGGTGACTCGCGGGCGCGCATGCATCGCGGCGAAGTCTTGATCCTCGGCAGTGTGCATGCATGGAAGCAAAGACTTGATCCTTGGCAGTGCACATGCATGGCGGCGGAGTCGTGACTCGCGAGCGCGCATGCATGGCTGCAAAGTTTTGATCCTCGGCAGTGCGCATGCATGGCGGTGGAGTCTTCTGCGTAAAACCAAGGACATGGAGTCGTCTTCCGACCCACATAGTGGTTTCCGCGGGCGTGCATGCATGGTGGCACACAGATGTTGACCCGCGGTAAGTGACCCTCAATGAACGGAGTTGGCCCGCAGGAACGTGCATGCGGGAATGCTTACATAATACGCGGGAGTGTTTTAGAGTGTCAAAGCTTGCACTTGGTTCTTGGAACTATATTTGCATTCTGGAGCGTACAAAAAGTTTGCGGGAGGCGGAAATGACCCGCCGTGATTTTGCCCGGAGCTTTTGCATAATCCGCGAAAGTCGTGGGGTGTACCCGCCAGACTTTTCTTGCAGCCCGCGAAACTTGAATTGATCAGCGAAAGAGTATAAACGACCCGCGGGGTTGAAGTTCACCTTCCGAAACGCTTATGTTACCCGCGGTGATCGTGTCGGGGCTTTAACTTGGCCTGTGGGAGCCGAACCTGACCGGCTATTTCTTTGCTCAGAGCGTACACGTGACCCGCGGAAGCTTTCTTGTGACTCGCAGAGGTTGTACTTAAGCTGCTGGAGTTTCTCGCCATGACCCGCGGAGGTCAGATTTGATCCGCGGTTGCGCGTTAGTGACCCGTGGTATGTGAGGTTGGTCCCTTCCAACATTTAAGTGACCCGCTAGAGTTATTCCTTGATCCGCGGAAGCTGAAGTTGACCTTCAAGGCTTTGATTGCGCCTTGCGGGAACTTTGCTCACGGCTAGAGTTATTCCTTATCGCCGGGAGCGCGCATGCAACCCGCTGTGGCGGAGAGTAATCTCTGGGAGCGCATGCAACCCGCTGTGGCGGAGAGTAATCGCCGGGAGCGCGCATGCAACCCGCTGTGGCGGAGAGTAATCGCCGGGAGCGCGCATGCAACCCGCTGTGGCGGAGAGTAATCGCCGGGAGCGCGCATGCAACCCGCTGTGGCGGAGTCTTCTGCGCAAAACCAACGGCATGGATTTGTCTTTCGACCCGCATAGTGGTTTCCGCGTGGATTGTAGGGCGGCGGAGAATGTCATTTTGAGGCTGTACACAGCCTGTCATTCTCCTGTGTATTCCTTTTTTACACCCAATTTTTGCTTTGTGACTATAGATCTAGAACTTATTCCAGCATTGAACACTGAAAAATCAGATCTGGATCCGGCACCCATTGCGTATGAACGCAGATCTAGAGAGACAAACAAGAATATCGAACGTAACTGTTGCTCAAACGGAATCAGATATGAAGGAATTAGAACCAGATCTAACCTCCGTCACTCTAGAAACACAGATCGGGACATGAAACGGGGAAGATTGAGGTGTGGTTCGTTACCGTCCCACGGATGGCGCCAATGAAGAAACATGAAATGAATCTGACCTGATCCATGACGATGTTCCCCGGTCTTCGAGATGAACGAACCACGACTCGATCTTCTTCTCCGGTAGCTTGAGATCTAACCAAATCTCGGATCGTCTTCTCCGCTCAGATCTGCAATGGCTTTTGGGGGTGTGGAGGTGACTGCTAAGAAATCTCGAGGATCTCTTGTTTACAGACACAAAAATGATTATGGTGGTGGCTCTTATTGAGAACAACAACCACCTTAATAAGGAGGTGGATTATATAGGGAGCCTCATGGCCACCATCATGGTACCCTAATGGGCCTAGCCCAGTTAGGGTTACCTCCACAAAACCCCCTCAGCCCAATAATATTGTATTAGTCCATATAATAAAATAAGCCAGACACAATAAATTAAGGTCGTAAGCCGGGTTTAGTACCATACCCCTACACTCCACGCCCACCACCACCATCATCCTCGTGATCTCTCGCTCAATTTCTGTCTGATTTGAAACACAACCATGTACTATTTTTGTTTCTTAATCTATTTAAGCTCTTCTCTTTCCCTACCACTGATCGATTCATCTGTTCTTATGGTTCGATTCTTATGGTTCGAACCAGGGTTTGTGAACGAATTAGGGATTTCTACTTATTCTTCGATTATATTAGAAATCAATCAACATCTATAAATCTATGAGGTTGTGAACGAATTAGAAATTTATGTTGCTATTGTAGTTTGGTTCAATTTGGTTTCAGTAGATTGCTTGTTCAAATCGACTGATTAATAATAGTTTTATATTTAGAACGTTAATCTAATAGTTTGTTGTGCAGTGTGCACACAAGTTGTTTGATAAAATGCTTAGACCAAACTCACATCAATATAAGATGATCAATATCAGTTTTACTTTTGGGCATCAGCCTCTTACTGTAAGATTTAGGTTTGGTTTGGTTTGGTTCTTTCTTTAAATTGTAGAAAGGCATGATGGACACTAATTAAAACTTTGTTAAACAGTGAACTTGGTTAAAACTTTGGAACACAACATGCATGACAACTAAAGCATGGTGTAGGATTAAAATAAAGGCGGAGGTGTAGAAGAACAAAATGGAGGGAAACCTCAAGTTGAGGGGAGACGGACATGCATTGCAGTCGGCAACACTGCATTTGTTCTTGTTGTCGTGTCAGATACTAACCGAAAATATCATAAGCGGGCTGTCGTTGTTTTCGCCTCCTGTTAGATCTTTAGTACCCATGTTGTATGCGGTTAGGAGGAACTTTGTAATATTGGATTGGGTTCAAGATGTGTGGATAAGCAAGTCACTCGCTCCACAAGCGGAAATCAAGGTAATATACATGATTGTGGATGAAACTGAAAAAACCGAAAAAGCTAAACCAGAAAAAAACCAACGAGAGTTATGGTTCTGTTTTGGTTTGTAAGAAATAAAACCGTAAAATTTATAAATTCATATTCTTTATGTTAATTATAAAAGTTTAATAAATATGTAAATTACTTTAGTATACTTAACTAATTAAATAAAAATATAATTTAGCCACATGTTCATTATTTTGGCCAATATTTTTCATCGTTCAAAATTTTCAAGCTTAAATGGCAAAACCGAAAATAAAAAAACCAAAACGAACGATTTTTAATAATTTAAAAACTGAAATTTCAATTTTTGGTTCGTTCTTCAAATAGTGATTTTGCTTCATAGCAATAGGTGTCGTAGACTCGTAGCAATAGATAGACGAGGCGCTCAAATTTAAGCGCATGCGTCATATGCTAACTAAAACTAAACACGAACCTTAAACCGAAAACCTTCAGTTCAAGCGGAGAATGGTTAAACAGAATGGGCTATGGAGTACAAGTTATAGAAACTACTTCAACATTAAACGTAACATGGTTGGCTATGGATATTCCAATATGGCCTATTAAAAAGCAGGATGTATTTCATTCAACACAAATATTTCATAGGGGTAAGATAGTTATTTTGCTCAGTTATTCAGATGTCCAACCAAACAGACTTAACTGGCTCAGCACTTACTGGTTCAGTGCCTCTTAACCATTCAGACCTCTTACTAGTTCAGCACTTAATGGTTCAGAAGTTGCTAAACAGCCCCATAATGACATAATGTAAAACAAGAAGTCCTCACCAGAAATCGTTAGTAGGAGCCATGAAGGCTTACTAGTGAACCTGCTTTTGCTCCGTCGTGTCTGTTCCGATGAAGGCGAAGACGACGTTGTTCCGTCAACAGTGGAGCCGCTGCTTGAGTATGTTACGGGCAACATAACATCAACCGGCCCTATAACCTGCAAAATACTAAAGTCATTTTATAATTAAATTATATGTAACACAATAATATTAAAGTCATTGCTAATTTGTGTAGGTAAATGCAGAATAAAATAAAGAATGGTTTAATACACACCAAACATGGGTCTCAACTTTTAAGTTTCAACAACAATTAGACACACAAACATTTAATGCACACCAAATCATTGTGTACCAATTTCGGAAAGTTGTTCGGTTTCGGTTTTCGACTTGGGTTTTGAAAATTTTGGCCGAAATTATTTTATATTATTTGGGTCTAAATCGTTTTGTAAATTAATAATTAATTGATTTTTATACATTTGAGTAAAAATACGAGTTTCTGTTTTTCCGGTTTTTTTAAAAACATGTGAAACCAAAACGGCAAAACTAAACCATAAGAACATAAAAGCAAACCATAGAAGGAAATTATATTAAATATGAACGTTTTATAGTTCAAAATTCGATAAGATAACACGAAAATAGACGATAATATTAATATCTACCTTTGCCGGAGTTTGGTTGCGAATTGCTATAGTTATGGAATGAAAGTGGCCGGAGATCAGACAAGAGGTGATGGCTGGTGGTGTATGAAATAAGTTGGTGTTAACATAAGTCACATAATAACTGATTTGATAAATGTGAACTTGTAGGTATGAGTTTTGGGCTTTTGTAGACTTGAGTTAAAGTGATGCCAAAATCCCGCAAACACTAGTTTGATTTTCAAAATTTGGATGGTGCCACGTGTTATTTGGCTTTTCTTTTAAAGTTTTGTATTTGAATAAAAGTGAAAAAAAAATAACAAAGTATTAACAATGGATAATGGGAAACGAATGTAGCTTTTATAAGTTAGCCTTACATAGTTACATGATATTGTCACAAACACAGATTGATATCTTCATAATACTCAAAACAACTGAATACACCAGATTTGATTACAATACGAAATCAAACAGAAAATATATGAACACCCTAATTCAAGATGAAAGAAGTAGAGAGAGAAATTATATGTGTGAAGTGAGAATGAATCGTCGAAGTCTCTCAAACTCTTTCCTGAGAACTTTCAGATATATATTGACTAACACACAAACGGGCCTGAATCCTGATGACACAAATAAGCCCAAAGCAACAGCAACAGCAACAGCAACAGCAACAGCAAAAGCAAAAGCAAAAGCAAAAGCAACAGCCCAATCCATCATCAGCTCATATATTTTTTAGACATACAACACAACCAAAAAATATACCAGAGAAACAATTAATACCAAACATCCTATCCTAGATATGTATGATAATGAATTGTAAGGAATATTTTATACGATTATATATTTATATGTTTGACATTGAATTGAAACAAATACATATTTTATATTTCAACAGATATGCATGTACTTGGGTTGAGAGAGAGAGAGAGAGAGCCGCTCAACATCGAGGATAAAATTCGTGTTGATGAGAGATGAGCCTTATGTGAGCCGTATTTTAGTATGTTGGGTTGGACATGTATGGCATGGGTTGCGGTCTTGCTGATTGAAGAAACACTAATCGACCCCGAGCAGATTACGGATAATCTGGGGGTTAAATAGATGTTTCCCACGAGGGGTTAGACCCGGCAAAGATGGTTCTTCTGATAACCTGCAAAACAGACACTGTGAGCTCGTCACTGAGAGGGGGGGTACCTCCTTGTGACCACCCTCCGGCGTGAGAATCAGACTAGATTGCTCTTGAATATAAGTGTATATTAAGAGATTGCTAGAGCAGATATCAGGTATAAGATGTAAGATACAAGATAAGATGAGATGATCATACCATTTGGGGTATTTATAGCCGAAGGTAGGTTTCCATGAGGGTATAGCCGGTTGAATAGTATTCCTGTTCTACCAACTGTGGCCCACGCACGTGCCATGCTGGTAGTTGGTGGGTAGGCAGCGGCTGACAGTGATCAGGCCTGCTGTGTACTATTCCTTTTCCACCAACTGTAGGCTATGCACGTGGTATGACAGGAGTTGGTGAGTAGGTAGCGGCTAATAGTGACATACAGTACAAGTGCATGCTGCTCGCCATACTGTTGTCAATGGGCTGTCGTATCTCTGGTCAGATCTTTTGCCCATACCTCGTCAGGTACAGTACAAAAGATCTTCCAGTATCGTACGGACTGGCTCATTTGGGCGGGAGTATTCCCCCTCCCGCCTTTGTGCGGGATTGTTCCCGGCTTTGCTCATTCCTTCAGGTGACTACTGAATTATTGAGAGCTAAGTGCCTTGTGCGTGTAGCCTTGCTGCGCGGGTGGCCTTCCCTGATGGCTTGTATCCGCAGCTGCGGGAACAGGCGGAGTACTTCACCATTGGGAGGCATTTCCTGCGGGAACAGCTTGCGTACTGCGCGTAAGGACGTCACGTCTCTGAGCATGGTGGGTCCTGCGGATCCAGTTGGTTTCTGCGCAGACGTCTCTCTTCAAGGTGAGTCCTGTGGGTCCAACTGGGCTCTGCTGGGACCTACCTCTTCAAGTCCCCCCAGTCCAATGTTCTTCTCATGAGTGTTTAATAAGTGAGGTGAACTTTTGGACTTAAGCAAAGGGTTTTTGAAAAGGGTTTAGTTTTAAGGTTTTCCATGGGGATTCTTCCCGCGGAAGTCCTTATGTCACTTGCAGAAATTCCCGACTTTCCTGCTTGATCTTTGGGTATGATGCGGGTAGGTCTGTAACCTCCTCGCAAGTCAGGAGCGTTGAGTCACACTTGTGTGGATTCTCCATGAGGTTTTGGTAGTTTTGAACATAGTGATCAATTATGTTAAAACCACCAATTCCATCTTGAAGCTTCAAACAATGTAGTTCTCGACGTTCCAGCTATGCGGGGATGTTATTCCTGTTTCCGCAAGCATTGCCCAGAAGATCCTTCTTGGTTTCAATTCCCTGCGGAGCGCTAGGTATGTGAAGGGTTTTGCCTTGACACTGTACCCGCACTCGTCTTACGGTTACTTTACTTCCAAGGTATTCCTGGCGTCAATTCCCTGCGGGTGCTAAGTATGTGAAGGGTTTTTGCCTTAACACTGTACCCGCACCCGTCTTATAGTTACTTGGTCGCCGAGGTATTCTTGGCTTCAATTCCCTGCAGGTGCTAAGTATGTGAAGGGTTTTGCCTTAACACTGTACTCGCACCTGTCTTACAGTTACTTGGTTGCCAAGGTAAGGGGTATTTTCCCGCTTACTTTTGAATCTTTTTGAAATTTTGAAATTCGATGAGTTGGTGAAAGGATAAGAACAGTCCAAACTGTTGAAACGTCGTCCGACGGTTTCTTCTGACTGTTTCAGGACGTGCAGGAAGTTATGGTGACGTGACAGTACATGGTCATTCCAGACGCTTTTTCAGGCGCGTGGGCGCGATTTTTCGGGCGCGTGGCCGCGAAATTAATGGCACGCGTCCTTTCAACAGCTGTTGCCAGCTTGCTCTTTGCCACGTGTCATAGTTTCATTGCACCTGCGATTTCTCTCTCTTCCGCATTAAATTCATCGCATTGATTGCGATTAGTATATAAAGGGGGAGAGGGTCCTTTGTAATCCACACTTTCACTTTTCTCTTCATCTTCAAAACGATTTCCGGCGAATACTCACCTTTTCAGTCGAGCATTCTCTTGAAATCATTCTCTTCTTTCATACCTGCAAGATGTCTTCTGCTCACGATCTTGAGGCTACAGCCGAGGAGGCTGGGGTGTACGCCGAGAACCCGTCATCCACGTCCGACAAGGATGACAAGAGTACTGCTGGCGAGTGCCAGTGTGCTCTACCTGTCGATCTATATCAGTACATCGTCAGGAAGGTCATGCTCGAGTCTTTCGAGCCTAAGTTTCCTGAACCTCACCAGACGGTGTATGATGCCCCCAGAGGCAAGATCGGGGTATATGCCGCATTCTTTGTCTATGGGAATCTTAGGTTCCCCTTGACGAAGTTTGTGTACCGTGTTCTGGAGAGGCACGGTGTACACCTGACCGAGGTACACCCGATGGCGATCGCGAAGATTCGCCACTTCGAGTGGGTGTGCCGGATTCTGGGCGTTGAGCCCTTCGTCGACCGCCTGATGACCTTCTACTCTTGGAGGTGCATCCAGGGGTGGTATACTCTGATAACCCGGATCAAGGGTTTGAAGATTTGCGCAACCGAGCACAGTCTTCGTTCATGGAAGCGGGAGTTCTTTTATATCTCCGCTCGCGCCATCCCTCTTGCCATGAAGTTCAAGAATGGGCAAGCACTCCCCAGCCTTCACGCCTCCAACTACCAGGAGGCGGAATGGTTCTCAAAGATTTCCCGAGTCCAATCTCCGGTTTACCGTTTTGCGGAGTCCGGGATGGTGATGCTCGGGATGAGCCGGGTGTGGAAGGATGCGGAGGCGCAAAAGATCCCGATCGTCCTTGAATACGGTTTGAACTCTGTCCCTTACGGTATGCTTCATTTCTTTTTGTTGATTTAGAATCTCTTCTAACTTCTTTCCTGTTTATTTTCAGAGGGAAACGATTTGCAGTCTCTCCTGCAGCCGCGGGAGAGTGATGGTCCTGCTCGGATGGGTACTCGTGCTCTCGATGAGAACGAGTTGCCCATCTTGGAGCAAACGAGGGATCGGTTTGTGGAGGTCTACCCGCCAGGCCACCCTATTCTGAGCGCCACGCGGCCAGGTAAGGCGTTATTCAACCCTCGACCTCTCAATGCTGAAACCTCTGCTGGAATTCCTCTAATTTTGTCATCTTCTGATGAGGAATCCGCAGATGGTCCTCCGTTGGTGCGGAAGAAGAAGGCTGCCGGCGGGAAGGGGAAGGCGAAGGTTGCCTCCACTGCCGATCCGGTGCATCGGTCTGATTCAGAGACCGAAAGCGAGGAGGTGGCGGGGAACCCTGGTGGTGCTAAGACCACTGCTCCGGAGGCTGAGACGACCGTCACCTCCGAGCAGCCCAGGACAACGACGGTGAGCGGCGTTAAGAGGCCGGCTCCATCGGGTTCGTCCCCGCCTGTTCGCACTTTTAGGCTCAAGAAAACCCGTAAGTACAAACTTCCTTTATTTTTTAACTTCATATCTTTCCGCCAATATACTTATATCTTCTTTGTGCAGGCGTGGATGCTACCGCATTCCAGGGTGGAGCGGGGAGGAGCACCTCCGGACCCATGACGGTAGGTTTGGTCAACCTACCTGAGGCGATGACCCAGGCGGCTGCGCCTGCTTCAGTTGTTGGTTCAGTTGCTCACCCAGTTGAGCCAACTGTTCCAACTGCGATGACATCTCCGCCGGCTGTCAGTGCCATATTTACTGAATCTTTCACTGAGCCGGCGGTGACTATTTCTGCGGGTACCTCCGCAGCGGCGACCACGGTTGTGAGTTCACCTCCGTTGGTTTCTACCGCGGCGACGTCTATGCCTCCTCCGACGTCGGCAGCTACGGCCGATCCTTCAGGTATGCTTGGGGCTTCTCGCCAACCTCTGCCCCCTTCCCATCTGCCTGACCTCTTGGATGGATTTCCATTGGGTTCAGGTGATGGGTTTGGCGGCTATCGGCCTGTTGTCGACCCTACAGGTGCGTAGGGTTCTTTTGGCCTTTTTTTTTATATCATCTTTTCCTAACTGCTTTTTGTTTTTTGCAGTGTCGGATTCCAACGAAGTGTATGTTCCACGATGGAACATCCACCGAGGAACAACCCTTCGCACGCCTGTGGAGTGCGTGGAGTGGGCTCGTCACGCAGCTCCCAGTGGTGCGTTGGGGGAAGCCATGGCTAGCTACCAGGAGGGTAGGCTAACCAATGAGCTTCGGGTTCTCCTGGCCCGGATGCAGCCGCGCGTCGAGCTGCTTTGTTGTGAAAACGACAAGTTAAAAGCAGCTCGCATCCAAGAAGTAGCTCAGGCGCGGGCTGTCCGGGAGGAGAATAAGAGGCTTACCGCAGTGGCTGCGGAAAAGGAGAAGGCCTTCAAGGCCCTCGAGGTTGAAGTTCAGGCCCGGCTCGAGGCCCGTTCCAAGGCTGCCCAAGCTGTTAACGAACAGCTTCGGCTGGCTAAGGAAACTGCACGGAACGCAACCGAGAGGGCCACCAAGGCTGAAGCTGTTGCCGAGCCTTTACGCCTCGAGAATGAGAAACTTAAAGCCAAACTAGAGGCGCTCCAACAGGCTCATGATGCCTTGGCGATGGAAGACGCCAAGAAGCTCCAAGAGATCTTGGACCAGAGGGGGGTGCTTGACCATACTGAGCGGAAGCTAAAGGGCGTTGAAGAGGCTGCGGCTAAAGAAGTGTTGCTTGCTAACCTTAACAAAAGTGAAGCCGAACGCGCCCGTAACCAAGCTCAAGCTGCCCTACAGGAAGCTCTGGTTACCAAGGAATGGCTTCTTCGAGAAGCGTTGTCGGTAAGCTTAGCTTCATAATGTCTTCACGCTTTTCTTTGTAAATAGAAAAGGTTTTGATACTTGTATATTTTTTTTGTAGGTTGTGCATCGAGTCTTCAGGGACACATCATACGACGATGCCATGAGTGCAGCCCTCAACGCTTCTCATGAGGATGGGGAAAAGGCCGGCTTCCTGCTTGGTCTAGGGTTCGTTCAGAAAGGCATCCCGCCTTCCAACTTCCCTTTGTATGATGTGGATACTGAAGCTGTTTATGACCAAGCAGTGAATCAGTATGCCGCCTTCCCGCATCCGGTGGTGGAGAAGGTGAACGAAGTTGCTGCTGCTGATGATGGGCTAGCTATCCTTAAAGCTTTCCTTGAACCGCCACGCTCTACTGATGGTGCTAGTCCAAGTGGAAGTGGTCCTGAAGCTTGATCCTGAAGATCCCTTCCCACTGTTAGGATAGGTTTAGCTTGTGTAGATTTATATTGTTGTAGGCGGGTAGTTACCCGGCCATTCTTGTAATGAATATTATGAAATATAAATCTTTGTGCGGGTAAGACCGCTACTTTCACTGGATGACTTGCTTTATAAACGTTATATGACTTGCTCATGCATACTTTAGTTTAAATTAGCAATTTTCCAAGTGTTTAGAATAAGTTAACCTTTGAACGTGGTAGATAATAGGTTGAAGTTTTGCTTCCTCCTTCGTGATTGTGCGGGTATGACCGTCACTTGCACTTAGTAGGATGGCTAAACTTTACCTATATCTGACCTGCGTGGAGGTTTTCCTCATCTTTTTAGAAATTTTCTAAGTGTTTAGAATAAGTTAACCTTTGAACGTGGTAGATAATAGGTTGAAGTTTTGCTTCCTCTTTCGTGATTGTGCGGGTAGGACCGTCACTTGCACTTAGTAGGATGGCTAAACTTTACCTACATCTAACCTGCGTGGAGGTTTTCCTCATCCTTCTGTTAAAAATTTTCTAAAGTATTTTGAATAAGTTAACCGTTCGACGCGCGGTTGTCAATATGTTCGGTTTCCTCTCATGATTTGTGCGGTTAGGACCGGCACTTTCATTTAGTGGGATGACCAAAGTTTACCTATGACTGACCTGCGTAAAGGTTTGCCGTTTTTTGGGTTTATGCGGGTTTTGCCGCCTTCCCCACGCAACGACTTTCCACGTAATTATGCGGTGAGTACCGGCATCAGTGTTAAATAAATTAACCGTTCGACGCGCGGTTGTTAATAGGTTAGTGTTCAGTTTCCTCTATCATGATTCGTGCGGATAGACCGGCACTTTCATTTAGTGGGATGACTGAACTTTTCCTTTAACTGACCTGCGTGAAGGTTTGCCGTTTTTTGGGTTTATGCGGGTTTTGCCGCCTTCCCCACGCAACGACTTCTTTCACACTTATGTACGCGGTGAAAACCGGCATATCTGTGTGGAAAGTTCATAAGTATAAATGTAAAATCATCAGCGTCGATGTTCTAAGGAGAATCATTTCCATTAGAAGTGGCTCTGGGCCTTTTCTTTACAAATTTGGAATTGATCTACATGCAAACTGTGTAATTGAGCTCCCTTCCATGTTGTTGGGATGGGAGTGCCATCGAGCAGATATGCACCTGGTTCGGGATCTCGTTGTTTACGCAGTATGTAGTCTCCGGCATTGAACCTGCAATTTTATTCGTGTTTTCCCCAGCTGGGGTTCTACACGCATCAGCCTGCTCAGCGTTCGTTACGCCACGAGGTGTGCGAGCGTCCCATCTCTGACAAATGCTCCGACGATGTCCTTTACGTCTGTGCATTCTTCAGTGTTGTGGCCTTTTGTCCTGTGAAAGTCACAGTATTTGCTCCGATCAGCATTGTGACGATGTCGGATTATTGGAGCCTTTGGCCATGGGAGCTCCTCAGTGGCGAATATCTCGGTGACGCTTTTGGTGCGTGGCGTCCATCTGGAGTTCTGGTTCGACTGTACGTTATCCCTTCCGCCTAACCGATGTTGCAAGCCGGATGAGGTGTCAAAGTTTACCCTTGACTGCCAAATGCCTAGCTTCCACTTTTTGTTTAGTCGGGCGGTAAGGACGTTGTCTTCTCTTGTTTTCTGGGTGTAGAGGTTTGTGCTCTGGGGGAGATCTCTACCCAGTTGCTTCCCCGTTTCCGCAAAGCGTTTAGCTGCTGTCATGATGGCATCCCATGTGGATGGCATGCCATCTTTACCCGTTAAGGTGCGGATGAGCTCTGGGTCGTTCGCGCCCTGGATGAAAGCAGCGCGAACAAGATCTTCGCTAATATTACCCAGACTTAGCTTCTTTGAGTTGAAGCGAGTGATGAAGTCTGGCAAAGATTCATCTTCCTCTCGAATGCATTTGAGGATTGTCCATTGCTCTTCGGTATACTTTCTTTGTTGGCTGAAGTGTTGGCTAAATTTCTGCTGGAAGTCTTCCCAATCGTAGATGTGGTGGACCGGTAGACGATCGAACCACGCTCTAGCTGCCCCAACAAGCGTCATTTGGAACATGTAACACCACGTAGGTTCCGTCCAACTACTGACGGTTGCCCCCGCTATGAACCTGTTCAAATGATCGTCTGGATCAGATATACCATCGTAAGTGCCGATGTTGGACATCTGTTTGGCACTTTTCGGGACGATTGCTTCCGCAATGTCCCTTGCAAATTTGGACGTTCCCGCCTTTGCAGCAGTTGGTGTAAATGTTTTGGAGAAGTCACGTGGGTTTCCACCTGCGTTTTTTGGTTTGAAGGTTTCTCCAAAACGCCTTCTCGGTTGGGAGTCCGTTTCCTTACGCTTCCCTTTCGCCCTATGACGAGGGTTTGCGTCACTATCGGATTCCTCCGAATCATTGTCCCAGTACTCTCCGAATTCCTCAGGCTGTTGGAGTGAACGTAAGCGTTCATCCAACTCAGCTTGGAATTCTTTTTGACGTGCTTCCGCCCACGCTTTAACTTCATCGAGTGTTTGGCGGGGGAGCCTCGTTCGTTGTCTCTCTAACTGGGTATCGGTGAATCCTAGTGAGCGATTATTTACTGCACTTGCCCCAGCTTGGGTAACCGGGGTAGTGTTCGTAAAAACTGTGTAGTCGCCGGTATTCCCCTCAGTAGCTGGGGTTGTGGTTACCGGAGTTTCTTTAACCATCTTTCCAGAAGTTTGAAAAAACTGAAAAGAAATGAAGTTCTAGCTTTTATGCACGGATGGCGCCAATGAAGAAACACTAATCGACCCCGGGCAGATTACGGATAATCTGGGGGTTAAATAGATGTTTCCCACGAGGGGTTAGACCCGGGAAAGATGGTTCTTCTGATAACCTGCAAAACAGACACCGTGAGCTCGTCACTGAGAAGGGGGGGGTACCTCCTTGTGACCACCCTCCGGCGTGAGAATCAGACTAGATTGCTCTTGAATATAAGTGTATATTAAGAGATTGCTAGAGCAGATATCAGGTATAAGATGTAAGATACAAGATAAGATGAGATGATCATACCATTTGGGGTATTTATAGCCGAATGTAGGTTTCCAAGAGGGTATAGCCGGTTGAATAGTATTCCTGTTCTACCAACTGTGGCCTACGCACGTGCCATGCTGGTAGTTGGTGGGTAGGCAGCGGCTGACAGTGACCAGGCCTGCTGTGTACTATTCCTTTTCCACCAACTGCAGGCTATGCACGTGGTATGACAGGAGTTGGTGAGTAGGTAGCGGCTAATAGTGACATACAGTACAAGAGCATGCTGCTCGCCATACTGTTGTCAATGGGCTGTCGTATCTCTGGTCAGATCTTTTGCCCATACCTCGTCAGGTACAGTACAAAAGATCTTCCAGTATCGTACGGACTGGCTCAACATCGAGGATAAAATTCGTGTTGATGAGAGATGAGCCTTATGTGAGCCGTATTTTAGTATGTTGGGTTGGACATGTATGACATGGGTTGCGGTCTTGCTGATGCTCTTGGACCATCCACGACGGAAGGATAATGAATAGATAATGTGGAAGACTTGGTGGCATGAAATGAGGGTCTTTAGGGAACAATTTTGTATATAACCAAATGTTTTCTCACATATTTATTATTATATATCTAACAAATAGTGTGATATTTTATTGAGAAATTTAGTAATAAGTATTTGGCCAGATAACCATACAAATGATATTGACTAATGTTGATGTGTTTAATTAATGCGAACTTGATTAGTGTTGGTTGGACGGCCCTTTAAGATCATATGCCAAAAGAAATATGGTTATATACTTATAGTTATATCTTAAACTCATACCATATCAAAGAAACCAAGTGTATCATTTTTATTCTTAACCTCACACTTTTATAGCTTTTTCAAACTTCAACTTTTAATAAACTCAACTCAAGTCCTCAATACAAATATTTGTGTTTGTAAGCCCAGGCAAGCCCATCAGGTAATTTTTTTTAATATTAGTCCACACGCCACAAAACTCCCAAGCCCAAGACAAACTCAAGATCAAAACTCAAAACCTACATAGTGCAATGGCCCTAACCCTTATTCTAGTAGCCTAGTGGCCCGGTGTCCCTTCTTGCTTTCCTGACCTTACTTTCCGGAAGCTTAGGGCGTCCATAGTGAAGGGGCTAAAAACGCCCATTCTTTTATGCCAGGTCAACGCCATGTAAATACGAGAGGTATTTCAATTTATACATAGTGGTTGAAACTCCTTGTAACTATTAAATTTTGTTTTAAATAATTAACCAAAAGAAAAAAAATATATATAAAGGAAAAATTGACTGGTCATTGACCAACCATTTGCCATGACACCGGAAAATCGAGCTGCCCAAAAATCGACGAAAACGACTTATGCGTAGGCAGCGTAGTGGTGTTTGGGCGTTTCTGGTGCAAACCATTTGGGATGAAGCACCACTACAAATGCCACATGCTCTTGTATGTTTAATCCTTTGGTGAATTCTTGTTGAACGTGTAAGAAAATAGTGATTCAATGGTACTTTGAAAAAGAAAACACTATTATAAAAGATCAAAGATATTCTAAAATAGAATAAAGAGTAAAATTGTGAAATAAGCTACTTATTCAAAAATGGAACCGGGAAAAAGGCTAAAGTTAATGATATAATTAGATTTGATAATTATTAAAGCATAACAATTATATGATATGACCAAAGAAAAAAACAAGCTAATGTAACACATAAGACTTCACTTAAGAGCATCCACAATTTATAGTTTTTAAACACCTATGAACATGTCATCTCAGTTACTATATTGTAAGCGCTTATTTTTTCTATAACACTATCTCTTTTTTTAAACACCCATTTTCTTAAACAAAAAGCGTTAATATATTATCGTTCGTGTGTACGTGACCCACACATCCATCCGCAACAAGTTTGGAATCACATACCTAAAAATCCACACTAGATTTTATTTCCTTCTACAACATCATCAAATCTTCACAAACTCAATTACAAAGTTATTATTATTATTATTGTATATATATGTATATATGTGTGTGTGAGAGAGTGATATGCCTACCCTCTCCGTTTACTCACCGTCTGCAACCCCAAACCTCCAAGCCAGACAACACTCCTCCAACGCCACTCGTCCGACCACATTCACCTCATCCAAACATCATCATCACTATGAACTTCGCTCTAATATACATGTCCTTATATTTGTACTATTCTAACTTATATACAAACAAATAATAATAATAATAATAATAATAATAATAATAATAATAATAATAATAAATGTGATTAGAGGGACTAAAGGCAGAGTTGGGTGTTAGTTAAAGGATGAGATATGCGTTTGAATATAGTGTTAGTGTCGTACGACATCTGTCTCTCTCCATCTCAAATTAACCCTTTATTATTATTACTCTCTCTCTCATGACCTAGCTTCCGCCCATCGCCACCACCGTCCGCCACAACCGTCGGCCACCACCGCCACCACCCGATCCAAATCCTAAGCCAGATCACCGTTCGATATCCTAAACCGATTTCACATTCCGAACCTTCACCAACACGTTACTCAACTTAGGGTTTTAGAACGTAACTTATAATTAGGGTTTTCTAGTCGTTATAATCATCCAAGCGGTCTAATTCAATCGATTAACCAGATCAATTTCGGTAATCCAAATTGCTAATTAATATTTGAGTTGATTGATTTGTAAACATGCGAGGGTTGCAGAAATCGAAACGAGTTTCCTGGGCCTCGGATTTAAGTCTGTGTCAGGTATACACGATACGCGGTCACCGGTTACGATCGGTTTCGGTTCGATTGTTGGACTGTTAATTAATAATTATTACTTCTGCAATCTAATACAGAGCTGCATGTTGACTCGATTGACTTAAATATATTGATGATTTAAAATTTAAAACTTATTTTGATGAATTGATTGTCATCTGTGTTAAGTAACAAGTTATAATGCTGAAATGAAATGAAATGATAATGTTGGTGTTGAGTTTGCATAAAGTTTAAACTTTAAATGGTTTTTGAATTGGAATACTTGCATTATCTGTGGTTGAATTGTTTGCTGTTGGATATTGTGTTTGTGATATTGATGACGCATTGTGACTTCACATTTTGTGATGAAATGAGTTAATAACTGTCATCTGCGTTAGAAATCTACAATACTGAAATGATAATGTTGGTGGCGAAATGATAATGCTGGTGTTAATTTGCGTTAAAGTTTTATATGTGGTTCTTGAACTGCAATAGTTTGGCTGAGGATTAAATGGTTTCTGAATTGAAGTACTTGCATTATCTGTGAATGAATTTGTTCATATTGTTGTTGGTTGTGTTGATGATGCTATGTGGCTTCACATTTTGTTGGATGATAAGTTATCACTTTGTAGATTGTATGTTTATAGTGCCAAAAAGAGGTTAAAGACGATGATATTCTTAGAAATGTATGTATGATGCTTATTTTACTTGAATTATGTTAGAGCTAATGAATGACTGATACATGTCCACATCAAATTTCGAATGTGGTTCTTGACATGCATTAGTCTGGTTGAGGTTGGATGGTTCCTAAATTGAAATACTTGCATTATCTGTGGATGAAACTGTTTGCTGCTGGAAAGGTTCTTATTGTGTTTTGTCGGATGATAAGTCATCACTTTGTAGGCTGCATCAAGCTTTGTGACTTCACATTTTGTGATGAAATGAGTTAATAACTGTAACCTGTGTTAAAGATGTATAATACTGAAATGATAATGTTGGGGTTGAATTTGATTCCTTTATTTGGATGTTTGAGGATGTAATGTTTCTTGACATGCATGATCTGTGATTCTGTGAATGAATTTGTTTACTGCTGGAAGTGTTCCATTTGTTGGATGATAAGTTATAACTTTGTAGGTTGTATGTTTATAGCGCCAAAAGAGGTGAATGCTGATCCTTTTTCTTGAATATTTTGTATCATGATTGCTTTACATGGATTCTGTTGAGTTAATGAATGCGCTGTTGCATGGTTACTTGTTTTAGCTTGGTGAATTTATGTTTCTTCTTGAAACATTTGTGAAAGAACTAGGTTAGTCGTGCTAATGGTAACTTTTGAATAAAGTTTATATCAAGTAAAGGTGGATAATTGGTATGGCATTGCTTGGAAATGTCAAGAAACCTAGGAAATAGGACTTTGCTCTAGCTCCATATTAGCAGTTTTATAGGTAGAAGTAAGCATACATGATTCTTTAAAAGCATACCTGATGTGCTGAACTATTGAGGTAGCAGTTTAAAATTGATCTCTAGGCCAAAAAGTGGAATGAGATGCTAAAATGAACATTGAAAACACTTGGCGAAAGGTTGCTCTGTTTTGACATTTGCTAACATGAAGATAGATATTCACTACCAATCATTTAATAATCTTTTTTGAAGAGTCAAAATGTTTTTTTTCCCAAGTCCTAGCGAATAATCAGTTAGTGTTTGGATGTTATTCTGTTGCTTGAAGGTATAATTATCAGATAAGCATTTTTGAGGGTTAGGAAAGTTTCAATATTTAACAAACTAATTGATAAGATGACCAAAATAGCTTCTTTCTTTTTTAAAGAAAAAAATGATGGATTGTAGAATGGAAATAAAACTAAATAAAGTGCATATGTTTTAACGTTTTGATAAATAGTTCTGTTGCAGTTAGTATGAAACTCATTGTCCAAAACTAGTTATTTGACCCCTTAATAACATGGGATAATTTGTGAGTTTAAGTCACACTAATAAGATAATCAGTCCCAAAAATACAATTGTTGTGGGCAAAGGATTTAAAACTGAACATTTCTTAAGTCCAGCAAGGTTTTATGAAACTCAGTATGATTATCTTCTTTAAGTGGAATAACTGTTATATGTGCATAAAACAATTAGAGAACAGTCTTATTGTTTAAATTTTTGGGTTGTGTGATGACTGAATTTTTTATAGAATTTGGCTAACACTAATGTTTTATATTTAGATAAAGCTGTTTTTATCAGATGAATCGCCATCTCAAGTAGGTTTGGTCGGTCAAGATCATCTCCAAGCAAAGGACTCATGGTCATGGCATTCAGGTGGATCAAGTTCTGATGACAATTTGCCACCTGGCTTTGAAGGAATCCAGCCTGCAAACTTTTTGCAGAACAAATTGTCTCAAATACCCCTCATCCAGTGGAAATGTCCTACCAGAGTAAGTCATTTTCTTCAAGTTTTTTACTTCTTATCTTGATTGGAAGTATTCTTAATTTAAAAAAGTTACTTATTAGATATTAGCATAAGTTTTCTGTTTTGTTGTTTGTGTTATATTGGCAAAATGGGTGGGTCGGGCAGGTTGATGGGTCATGTATGGTTTGGGACTTTGGGTCAAAATGTGTTCTGACTAAAATGTGTCGGGTTGAAATGGGCCATTTTAGAAAATAAGACCTCAGCGAACCAATGTAGGAACTTATTATCAGTTATTAACCATCAGTTGGTTTATATTAACACAATGTCTTTCTATAAATTTTTCAAAAGCACATAAAAGTTTTGGTACAGATATTGCTGGGAAATAAACTGGAAACTTTAAAGAACTATCAATTATTGAATGACAGATATTGGGTTCTATGAGCGCCAGTAATAACTATTACAAAAAAATCCGAAATTGATGAATTGAAAATGAACTTCTAGATGTGTAACTTTAATAGAAATCAAGTAGTGAAAGATGCTGATCAAGTAGCTTTGTTCTTGATTAGAAATTATCTTATGCATTACCTGGTTTTGAACGAAAACCAAATCGATTAAAATTATCTTTTCAATCTTGCTCTATGATCGTGAGTCGATGAAATTTGATTGTTAGACAAGTGTCTTGAATTATATAATTATAATCTAACCAAATAAGTGTTAAATGCTAAAGAATAATTTAAGTTGCATAATTGTATCCGAAAACTATTTACATCTTAAAGGTACATATCGTAAGAAACCATATATTTTCTCACTTCTTACAAAAAAGGTACCTCAACATAGTTTTGACATATTAAAGTCCCACTACAAAAGTATCCTTTAACCCAAGTTTGTTATATTAAGTACCTACACTTGTCTAGACTCTAGAGTACTACTTGTGAAAAAAAATATTTACAATAATGACTGGTTACCTCTTAAATTTGTCAAAATTTAATCAGTTGACATTCAACTTTTTTGTTTGCAAAAAAGAATGTAAATAATTTATCTTTTTACGATTTTTAAGGGTAATTAGTCATTGTTTTGAATACATTGTTACAAACAAATGCATTCCAGATTTCTAGACAAGTGTAATTTAATATAGCAAAATCGTGTGTAGGGACTATTTTGTGTTTTCTTGCATGTGCAGGGGCTGTTATATATTAAAATTATGTTTTGAAGGACTTTTTCGTGAAAAATAAGAAAGGATATTGATTTTATGATATTAACCCTGTCTTAAAATGCATACTTATACATCAATATCTACCGAAATTTAACATAAGAAATGTGGTTGTGATATGCCTAAAAGGATAGCGGCACGCATTTTACATCGATCGTAAAAGATAAAAACGAATACTTTGAATTGTTTTAAGTTGTTTTCTACAATGTGTATGTATTGAAGCTTGCTATAACTTTATTAAAGGTAAAAAAAACCTTTTATAAACCAAAAGGAGATTTATACTAAAAAAGGTGGATGAGGATATGACATAAAATTTTGGAATGAATATATCAGTAATATTAGTTATTAAATTTTGAAATAAGTTTTACGAAGAAAAGCACTTATATTGCGCCGGTGTTAATATCAAAAAATATATAATGTATAGAGTTCACATTTTAAATTTGAACAATACAAATAATTGCACACTGGATGCCAAAAGTCATAATTATTTCACAAATACGAAGCAATATGAATTCTTTTACCACTCACCAAAGTCCATATACTTATTATAATGCTAAATAACTATTAAAGATATATAGTATTTTATTAAGAAATGTTGTAAACAATAAAAAACCCTGTACATTTGGAGTGTAATTAAAAGGGCAAAAAGAATGTTGTATACGAAGCATCATAATATGGATCAAAGGAATAGGACTTTAGTGAGGGTTGCTAAGGTGGATGTGTGGCCATCCGAAGTTAGACCGAGTAAGAAATGATGTTTCTTTGAGAAATACTAGAGGTAGCTAGTATTTTGGATAAGATAGGGAAGAGGTAACTGTGATGGTTTGGGCATGTGAAGAGGAGGCAGGTGATGACACCAGTTATAGTAGTAACTTGAAATGAATGGGTTAGGCAAGATTTGATAGAGTTACACCTCTTTTGAGGACATGATCCAAGATGGGAGTTCGTGGAGTCATTAAATTAAATGTTCCGGACCTTCTTTAGGGGAGTGACACATTTTGCAGACTTTGCTTGCAACTGTCGTCTATCATTGCGTCTATATGTTGTTCTATGATGTTGTGTATGTTGGTGGTAGCATTCTATCATGGCAGTTTGGAAACCATTATTAACACTATATTTCTTTGGTATTATGCTTTGTAAGCAGGTGGTGTTTGGAGCCGAGTGTTTCACTAGAAGCAACTTATATATCTCTTGGGGTAGAGGTATGGTTTGCCTACGTCTCATTCTCCCCCAAACCCTACCAATAGCTTCGCTATGGGTTGGATCTTACTGGGTATGGTTGTTTGTTGCTGAGGGTTAGTTCTTAGTATATAAATAATAGTCTATGTAACAACAATATCCATACCAAGTACAATTCCCATCCGATACAAAGCTATTGGTAGGGTCTAGGGAGGGTGGGATGTAGGCAAACCTAACTTCTCCCAAGGGTTCAGAGAGGCTGCTACTAGTAAGACCCTCGACTTTAGAAAATACCTACATTAAAAAGCATAATACAAAAATATATATATTGTTAAAGTGTGCCGGAGATGGTTTCAAAACTGCATAATTAGAAGGTTATCATTTGTAGATGATGTAATGAAATGGTAAAAAAAAGTACTAGATAGAAGTAACATAAAACAACCAATATATAGTATTACTGGAAAACAATAATAAAAAAAGTCCAGCTAAAGTGTTCCCGTTCCTAAAGCTCCTTAACCCACATCATAAATCTCCATGAACTTCTATCCTCTACCACATTCTCAAAAGAGGAGTAAGTCTAACAAATCTCGCCTAACCCGTTCATCCCAAGTAAGTTTGGGTTTGTCTATACTCTTTCCCGTAAAATTGAGTTATCACTGCTCTGATTGGCATCGTCTCCTACTTTCTCTTCACATGTCCAAACCATCTCAATCTACCATCCATTATCTCATCCGATATACCAGCCACTTCTTAGGCTTTCCATTAGAACCTCATTTCTTATACGATATAGTTGTCGATAGCGGTTGTAGCGACCGCTATAGCGTGCTACGTAGTGAAGCGCCCTGATGCCCCTATATGCTGAGCATCCAAATAGCATATAAATACCCCCAACTGTTCGAATATCTTTTTCTAATATAAATAGTGTTTTCAGATAATTAGTGATAGCGTATTTTAGCTATTTTGTTAGTCTTTAATTTTTTATTCTGGTTGATTGTAATTGCCAAATAGCGTTTTTGTTGATTCTAAAATTTTCTACTACTGTATCTTTAAACATGAAATAGCAGGCGCTATTTCTTTGCTATCGCTACCTAGCATATAGGTAGATTGTGGTTATATACCGCTATCCGCTAATGACAACTGTGAGCCAGTCTAACTTTGTGTGTTAACATCTACCTCAGATATATATTTCTTAAAATGCATATTTTTGTCGTCTTTTATATAAGTTATTTCTAATTCTATTTTCATTTTATATCTTATATTAATTTTCACAGTTTATTTTGGATTCTACGTGGCAAGTGGCAGCCGGAGAAGAAAGCAAAGAATTGGAGGTTGAAACTCAACGGGAGATGAGAGTACTGGAAGCAGTTTATCCACGGCCGTCTGCTGTTCCACCAAAGTTGGTCTTAACATTTCTCATATTTATTTATCATTTTTATGAATTTTTTCAAACATTTCCCATTTTTAATTATGCAAACATATCCACTTTTACAGCCCTGCATCAACAATGGGAAATGATGAATCGTATTACAACGATCAACACACTCCAATCATCCCCATTACACCCATCGAAGACGAAGACACGGCACCTGAAACATCATCATCATCATCAACCAACATTATGCTGCCACCTGCCGTGGTCCCAGGTGTTGAACCGGACGTAGTAGCAGCTCTAAGCGCAGCCATGTCAGGTACTGCTCCAGGAAGCCTAATTGACCAGAGCCTGCTTATCAAACTCTTAAGTGACCCGGGTTTAATCGAGAAACTAGTCTCCACCCACGCACCGTCCACATCCAGTCAGCAAATTTCTCAACTCGGTCAGCAAATCTCTCAACCACCACCCGTTCCCGCTACATTTTCGCCACCCATATCTTTACCCGACCCACCATTACCCGTTCACACCCGACCAACTCACCACCCGTTTTCAACACCATCTTCTAGCGGCACACATTACCCGCCACCGAGTCGGGTGGGACCCGTACCGGTTCCCGTTCATGTATCTGTTCCCGCTCCGGTTTCAGCTCCAAATCTGCAGCCTCCTCAACCGCCACTGGCGGAGGTAAACCCGCTAGGTAAGAAGGATTTAAATTATTACAAGAGTCTGATTCAGCAGCACGGTGGAGACAAACCTGAAGGAGTGAATAATAATAACAATAATAATCAGAAAACGCGCGATGTAAAACAAAAGAGTATGAAGGCGTGTATTTATTTCAACAGCGCTCAGGGATGTCGACATGGTGCGAACTGTGTATTTCAGCACGAACGAGCTAATAATAGCTTGCAAGAAACACAAAGTGCGAAAAGAATGAAAATGGATAGGGAGATAACTGGTACATAGATGCTCCAATAGTCCAATTTTGGGTTTAAAGAGTTGGTGTAAATGTGTCTTGTCTCATGGGAGGGTGCACTTTGTGCTAAGTCTATAAGCTCTGTGCTTGCTTTGCTATACTCATCTACTGCTTCAGGCTAGTAGTGATGTCACCATGTCTTTTTTGTTTTTTTTTTTTAATTTAAAAATTTTGCTTGATACATCTTTGTTGTTGGTTGGTCTTTGCATGATGGCCTTTTTAGGGTCAACACACTTTTGTTTTAAACTTCGGTTGGTGTTGGCCAACCTTTTTTTAATGGCAATGCTACAATTGTTGTTTCTTTTTATTTACAAGCAATGCTAAGTATAATGAAATCAATGAGTAAGATGAGAGAATATATTCTTAACTTTTATTTAGTTGAGTAGATGTAGATTAATATATCATATTTTCCTTTTTTAATGATGTATCATAATACAATGGTGCGTCAATTATGGGTCTTCAGTGTCAAAGTTTTATGGTTTTAGTCGGACTCATCCATTGTCATAGTCGTCGATCCATAGTTGCTTCTCACGCCTTTTAGGACTCCACCTCCCTATGCACATGTCCATGTTCATTCTCTTTTGGTTATCTGTGACTGTAGGTGACCATTTTGGTGAATGATATAGTTATGGTTGATTTCGTTAAAACGTTTATGGTTTTATTATTTGCGTATAAATACTGCTACTAGAATGTCATTGACGAATGATTTATGCCAGGTTAAGCTTAATACTCACTAGCTTACGCTTGGAATTTTAGCATTAAGTTTGAGATCTTTAGGCTTTTGGTACTATGAGTCTATGACTAGAGAGTTGGTGTGCTTAACTAGGATCTTCTGAAGAGAGAAATGTATGAGGTGCAAGTTTTAATAGACATTAAGTGTTCTAACTAAAACAAATCTAAAGATGATGCACAAAAAGATAATAAATGGAGAACCATGTTTATATAATCTCTTGTATCATTAATATTATACATGTCATGTTCATACCAAATACATAAAAATAAATAAAAATTACCAAACCCTGTTTCAAACAAATACACAAGCAAACTATTGTTTCAAGAAGATAATATAAACCAATAATCACACTCCCTTTTCAGTACTAGATAACTGTTTGTAAACTGCTCACTGCAATCTCATCAAATATAAATAAAAATGAAAAAAGGTCATATTATCCCATCTGTGTTTGCTCCTTTACAACTTCATATTTGCCATTTCCTCTCTACAACATCCACAAAAATAATATCAAACCAATGAAAAAATAACTTAGAATATCATTCTGTTTTATTTCAAGTCCAGTTAGCTGCCACATCAAAACAACAGAATAAAGAGGAATATAAATTATACAAAAATAATATAAGACAAGAATATCATAAAGTCGGAAATTACCTTGATTACCATTTCCTTTTGTGGCTTGTAACGCTTGAGACGGTGACCTCTGAATGCGAGGCGAACCGTGCCTATCGTTAACCGGGCCCGGTAACGAGTATCTTTTTTTAATATCCGGGCTTGACCTCTGGGAGATGTTAGCAACCGCTTTGGCTCGTGCAGACTCAGTCGCCTGCATGTAACCCGGGTTCAACGGTTCACCATCAACATGATATCGTTTTGGTGAACCAAACACATTCCTTTGCTTCCTGGGCTTTGACTCTTTAGGCAACTGGTCCAAACTAGTTCTTAAGCCCGAATCGACACTAGAGCTTACCGGGCTTGACTTTTTACTAGTTGACCAGGACTTTCGGGTTTGGCCCGATACCTTTTTATCTGTTCTTGTTTTTTTACTAGTGGTCGAGAGTTGACTCGATGGTGTTCCTTGTGATTCAAGGTTTGTTATGTGACTTGACTTGGGCTCGGGCTCGGGCTCGGGCTCAATATTATTGGGCTTTTGGTCAACTTGTTTTTCAGGCGTCACAACGCCTATGTTATTATTATTATTATTATCACTACTACTATTACTGTTGTTATTATCATAATTAATGCTTGTATCTGCTTCCTCGAATTTTGTGTTTTCAATTTCAAACGGGTCCGGTGAGTCAAGTGTGGATGTGATTGACAGCTCGGTCCCACATTCCGAGCCGCCGGTCTGAACCACCCGTGAACCATGGGTAACCAAGTCATCACGCGGTTCAACAGAACCGCAACCTGCCACATCATCCTGGGTAGAAAAATTAGCTGGTTTCAATGGGTCCGAAGAACCGATTCCTGAACCGGGTTCATCGTCTTGTTTAGAAGACCCGGGTGACTTCAAAGGGTTGGTCAAAGAAGAAGTCAACTCCTCAAACTTTGACTGAGCAGCAATAAATGTTGGGTTACTTGCTTTTCTTGATCCAATCTGTTTGGCTGCGTGTTTTGGTTCGGTTTTCGATACTGGATTCTAGGGTATCGGTTCGGGTTTGGTTTCTGATACTGCGTTCTCGGGTATCGGTTCAGGTTTGGTTTCTGATACTGCATTCTCGGGAATCAGTTCGGGTTCGGTTTCCGATACTGGATTCTCGAGAATCGGTTCGGTTTCGGTTTCCGATACTGGATTCCCAGGTATCGGCTCGGGTACCGTTTCTGATACTGGATTTTTGAATATCGGTTCATGTTCGGGTTCGGTTTCTGATACTGGATTCTCGGGGATCGGTTCGGGTTCAGTTTCCGATACTAGATTCTCGGGTATCAGGTTGGATTCGGTATCCGATACTAAATTCTCGGGTACCGGTTTGGAAATGACCGTTTTGACCTCATCTTCAGTGTTATTTACAACTTTGTCCTGATCATGATCTGGTGTGTGAGGCTGCAGGGTTTCTGCTGAGGACACAGACATCCATCTCTCCAACCAGTTCCAAGCCGAGTCGGATTTTGCTGGATCGCATTTGATGTTGATTTGTTTTGTCTTTGGTGTCGATTCCAGTAGCTTTATATATATAAAAAATATTAGTATACCGACTATTAATTAAAATTTGTAACGCAATAATATATTTACCTGGCGAGCAAGCCGGTTACTTTGTAGCTTCTCAGTGGATACATGTGTCGGTTTTGAGTTTACAATTCCCGCGTTTTGTACCCCCTGAAATAAAATAATAATCCAACATTTTGTAACATTATGATACGGAGCTGATCCAAGAGTTGTTAGAAACCATACAATGAAATATAAAAACTATAAAATGTTTTGTATGTTTTTTACCTTCTCTCTGCGTGCACGCACGAGTGCTTGCATCTTGACAATGGCTTGTACACAACGTAACGTTCCCACCGCATGATTCCTGACCAAATGCCCTCGCACCGCAGCTTGCAGTTTGACCACATTTTTATGTTTGACCAGCTGTTTTTCGGCGTGAGAATCATGTTCAACAATAAAGTTTTAAAACAATTAAGATGTCATTAACACATAGTGGAAGTAAATACAACGTCCACTGGTTCCCAGGTCTCAGGTTCAAATCCAGCTTTCACTGGACCCACTGGTGGGTCCAGTGAGTTGGTTCTCACGGTTACCAAAAAAAGATACATACCAAGAATCTTCTAATGGCAGCCTGGATCACAAGAGCGGCTGATTCATATTCGGCATCAGATTTTTCAGGAGCGTGTTCATGTTTAGTGTCATCTTCTATGCAAACAGGTTCGGTGGCCGAATTTGGAATCTCCTTTGTCAATATATCGTCTGAAGTTTTTTCAGACACGTTGGAATTAATATCTAGTTCAGGACTTATGGTTATCGGTTCCGTGATCTCTTTATTATCTGTAGAAGATATATTTTCATTAACGACTGTGTTGCTTGGTGCTTCATGTCTAGGTGATCTTTTCCTTAAGCTCCATACCGGTTTATCGGGACCCTTGTTCTGAAACGAGTTCAAAGAGTTTAATAATCATTCAAAGTCTAATCAAAATTTAGCTTTTAACTGTTGCGTTCAAAGAGTTTAATAACCATAAGGTCAGGTAAAACGCAACAGTTAAAAGCTGTCAAGCTGAAAGCTGGATTTAAACCTGAGACCTCCGCTGGAGAAACTTATTACCAATAATATTATTGATATCATTAAATGATCAAAACCATAAAGTCAAAGCACTTTACTAGATAGATCTCTTTCATCAATAATTTTCAAAAGTTCAAATAATTAAATTTCCATCATATGTGATCATTATTTGCAATAAAAGTAGATTAAATCAACATAATCAAATTACACAATATTCAATAATTCAATCAAGATCAAATTCAAACTGTTCAACTTAATCATCTACCTAGCACAAATCAATATTACAAGTCAAACACGAACTCCAGATCAATACCGAATTCGATATCAAAACAGAATTAAACGGGGTGTAACGAATTATACACAACAAAGTAGAAAAAATACAGACAATGAGACAAACATATATATATATATGTATACCTGGGAAGAAATATTAATATCATCTTTGTCTTTAGATTGATTGATACATCCACAAGAAATGATGTTGAAGCAGGATCTTCCCATGTTTGATTTGACCGTTGTAATAACCTGCGGTGATCAAGGAACAAGTACTGTTGGTTGGAGACACTTAACTCATGTTATGTTATGCGTTATTGTTTGTTGTTGTTGTTGGTCACGTTGTTGTAACTTGTACTAGATTTAGAGGGAAGGGTATTTATGGAATAACAGTTAATAGTTAATACAACATAGGGTACCCGTTGTTAAATTGAAAATGTGGCTTATACTTTGTGCATGGAAACTAGTATGGAGACTCTTCCAAGAATCGGTTGATATGTTCTGATTTGGAATTTGGACATGTCATCTAAAATATTAAAACAATGTTGTAGGTTACCTAACATATGTTTCAATATTATAAGGTTATGTTATGTAGATTCTTAATAATTCGATTAAGAAAATATTTCTGAAAAGCCAGCATGAAATGTGTTTGGTTCATCCGAATGATATCTCTGAGTCAGTCAGCAAACCATTAAAATTCAAAATAACGTTGAATGAAAGTTTTACCCATTTGTGAATTCACGGGTGTTCAAAACCCTCGGTTTGTCACCCACACACCACCACCACCACCACATCAGCGTACTCAACACTAACTTAGCACTTGATGGCTTAAAATCTCTTAATCATTTACGCATTTTACATGCTTAACACTTACTAATGCATGGTGCAGACAAACATCCCCTAAAATGTGCATAAAAATGTATATATATTTAATAATTTCTTTTGTTTTGGTAGAATGTCAATATAATTACACAAAAATAACAAATTGGTAGAATGTCAATGTAATTACACAAAAATAACAAATGTTTGTATCATTAAGTACTATTTTGTTGTTTCTTTTCGTATAACATTGAGCTTATTTGTTAACTTAACTTCAAGCAATTTCTTTATACAAATATCACTTTTTTAAACTGTAAGTGTAAGATCTTACATAGTACATCAATGTGGAAATTGTACGAGTTGTTTCGCTAGGAGATCAAGTATCTTTATGTTGATACAAAAAATTAAACATTTAAAGTAAATGAGCGTTTGACAGACTAAACACACATTTTTAATCCTTATAAAGCCGTACATTTAGTACAACTTCAATGCTATATATGTAAATGTATTCAGGCATGTAAATTTACTCATAAACCATTCAATCGGAAGTCCGTTTATTAATAAACGACCATACATGACCAAAATATTTATTTATATTATTAACAAAGAATGAACATGGGTATATTTCACTCGTATACGTTCGTTAACTTTCATTTATATTCATTCATTTACATTTAGTTAGATTCGTTCATTTACCTTCGTACGTGTTTACTCCTTTTACATTCGTGGAGTTTCACAATAGGCATTTATCTCTACGATTGTTTATTTATTTTTGTGAACTATCTTTTATACTATTAACGAACGAATATAAATGGACGGGGAAATAAAAACCTAGTTCGTTATACAATAAATTGGTGTCCGTATATGAAATTAATGAAATTGAATATAATAGTAGTTATACTTTAAGAGGCACCGCAATAGGAGACACGAGATCGAGCGGTGATATCTTCATTAACACCCCAATACTATCACTAAATTAAATACAACCCCCTTAAAGATTATATGTTTTTATAATAGCTTCAACTTTTCAACCTAAAAAAATGTAAAAATTTTAGATTCCAATCATAATATGAATAGTTAACAATTAGATTTTACGATATATATTTAAGTGATTTACGATTTCCCGAAACACAAAATGGTTCAGTGTAAGAATTATAGAGTCTTAGCAATATCGTATGATAGGAATATTCGGTGTTAACATGTAACAACTTAAACAAGTATCATCTTGGTTGTGACCAGTGGCGGCCCTAAAAGTTCACGTGCCCCCGCTAAGCTAGAAAAAATATGTTCCTTAAACTAATTTTTTTTAAACGGGGACAAAAGTTATAGCAATAAATATAACAATTAACAAAATCATAGTCTTAGAATGTGTTTATCATGATAGTGAGCTTATAAGTGTTTAGGTATTCTAAAAATATACATCGGTATTTTTTAAAATTTGTTGTGCCCTCGAAAAAAGTGCATCGGTCGAGCGCCCACATTGCCCACCACCAAAGCCTCCCCTAGTCATGACATGAGAGATGTTGGACTCATAAACTAAATGTCTGACTTTAAATTTCTTCAACCTATATTTATGTGCGTTTATTGTAAATAAGACAAAATCTGAACAGTTAAATGTGCTTAGGTGTGGACCATGTGATAGATCCAGGTTAGTTGATATACCAGAAGTCTTACCCCGAATAATTAAAAACAAACTAATGACTCTTTGATGGACAACCATGCACATACGATAAATCAGTATTGTTTGGTATGAGCACTCAAGTAAGGGTGACCGTCTTTGTACCAGGTACTCGTATTGTCCCAGTACCAACCGAACACAATTGGTACCGGTATCAGTATTAGTTTTTTATGTTTTCGGTATCGGTACATTCGGTTTCGCTACTTGGGAGGTTCGTTGGTACACATTTTTACAGATTAGGGATAATTTGGTAACTTACTATAATACAAGGAGCTTATTTGAAAGATTTCAGGGATGGCTAAAAATAAATTCAATGGACAGCTGTTTTGTCATGACGTACCATGTGGATATTTAATAATTTTTGTTCGAATATATTAACAGGATGTATGTTTTATGCACAATATTTTATTACTTGTAAGATCATATGGATGTGTAGGTTTTTTTAATATTAGACACATGATGTTTTTATGGATTCACAATTCCGTTAGTTACCGTTGGGAACTTATCTAATACTTAAAAAACTTTATTTAAAACGGTATCAATGCCGGCTTAATTAAGGTGGAGGCCTAAATCGAAACACGACTTTTGGGCCTTTTCATGACAACTTTTAATATAATAAATTTTGCTTATTAAAAGTTTTGAACTAATAACTTATACTTTAGTAGCAACCAAGCCTACCACCACACCAATACATTACTTTACTCATTATAATATATTTATATATAATGTTTTTTTTAGACTTGGGGGCCTTAATTAAGCGTGGCCTAAAACCCTAACTTGTTTTCGCTGTCCCAAGAGCCACCCCTGATCGGTATATATGTAACTTATAATCGAACTTAAAATCATAAAACTCAAATACGATTTATAGATAAACGGGTCAAGTGTTATGAATCGAGTGAAATGTGCTAATAGGTAGATAAAGAGGTCAAGTGTTATAAATTGAGTGAAACGTGTTTACAAGTCAAAATGAGTTGATAGATTGTAAATGAATTGTAAGCAAGCGTAAACATGTTACACTTAAACTACATATCTATTAATCTATATTACTACCGGTGTTTTAACTTTTAAATATGTGTGATGAATAGTGAACCTAAAACTTTTCTTAGTATTATAAAAAGTTGATCACAAAAGTTTGTCTTTATTGTTTGGCCACGAAGCTTTTTCTAAAAAAAATTAAATAGTTATAGTTTTTATTTTTTATAAGTTAATCATAAATTTTCGAACTATGAAAGTTCAGCCACAAAGTTTTTTATATTTCAGTTTTGATTTTCTAGAAAGCCAAATAAGTAGTCGTGTGTTAACTTTTTTTTCTAGACATTCTGGCATAAATTTTGTCAACTCAAATCGATACTGACATTAGTATGGGCGTTCATTTTTACGGTTTTCAATCGATGTAAAACACGTGTTGGAATTCTTTTAGACATTTCACAACTGTATGTGTTTCTACGATTTTTTTTATCGATGTAAAACAAGTGTCAAGATCCTTTTGGACATATCACAACTATATATATTTGGTTTTCTCTTTTGATTGTTATACAAAGTGCCAGTTTTGTACTGAATTCGTGTCGCACTACACGGAGGAATTCAATTAGTATTATTTTTTTAATTTAATTAATTGAGCCCCTAATCATTTACTCCTTACGGCCCCCTTAGCTATCAAAGCTAATTCAACACAAAAAGAAAAAAATTAATTTTGTCGGTTCCAACATTTTATTTATGATAAAAATAATCAAATAACAAATATATTCTTATGTTACATATAAAAATAATAATAATAAACACGCTAGTAAATAAAGATGAATTAATTAACTTACAAAGGATAAATGAGCCTGCTTGAACGTTAGAAATATAGCTATGCGACAAGACGAGACATGCTAAAACTCTCAAATTAAATAAACATAGCGCATGCTAAATTTAGCTCAACTCATTTACACTTAGACGTGCACAAAAAAACCGGTTCCGGAACCTAACTGGTGGAACCGAACCGGAACCGGTTCCAGTTCCAACCCGGTTGGAACAATACCCGGTTTGGGTATTTTTGTACCCGAAAATCGTACCCGGTTCTTCTATTTGTATGTCAGTACCAGTTCCAACCCGGTTCCTACCCGGTTCTTAATTGGAACCGGTTCGGTTCGTACCCGGAAAAACCGGTTCCGACGGGTTTTTTTTGAAGGGTCAAACAAAAGTCTAACTAGCCGTTGGAACCGGTTCCAACGGTAATATAGCCGTTGGAACCGGTTTTTTAGACACCAATTAGCCGTTGGAACCGGTTCCAACGGTAATATAGCCGTTGGAACCGGTTTTTGAGACAATAGATCCGTTGGAACCGGTTCCAACGGTAATATAGCCGTTGGAACCGGTTTTTGATGCCCAAACCTATATATTTAGTTTTGATTTGTTTTATTATAATTACTTTTGTTACTCATGATTAATTTTTGTTACTTTTTTAATAACGACGAACATTTTATTTATTTAAAAACTAACTATTACAAACATTATTAAAACATAAACGATACTAAACATAACAACTAAAACATAAAAAACAAAGTCCGTCGTTTTAATCCGGGAATACTTATTTTTTGGTTGTAGAGCCGGACGACTCTCCCACTTCCGTTTTTTTAGCTTCCAATCTTCTTTTCTCTCGACAATACTTATTCGTATGTTTTCGTAATGTCGAGTTGGACCCTGCTTTAAGAAACTTCGAGCAATATTTACAACGTGCCAACTCATGTGAGTCGGTCATGAGACACAAATCGTAATGAACCCAAACATCGGGGCATCTTGTTGTTTCGATCACCATAACAACGTCATCATTGGTTGCCATTTGTTGTCGGTTTAAGGTTGTGGTTTGGAGTGTGTTTTATAGTTTTGGAAGTGGTTTAACAAGTAAACAAACAAACCTTGCTATTTATAGTAAGAAAATAACCTATTTATAGTTAAAAAACCGGTTCCCACGGTCAAAAACGGCTATATAGCCGTTGGAACCGGTTCCTGACGGCTCTAATATTTAAATTTCAAAAAAAACCGGTGGAACCGGTTTTTACGTAAAAACCGGTTCCGGTTCATACCCTACCCGGTTCTTAAAAGTTCGCATATCTGGGCATCGGTTCGGGTCGGGAACCGAACCGGTTCTTGATTGGAACCGGTGCCATTTTACAACCCGGTGTGAAAAAACCGGTTTGGAACCGGTTCGGGTTTTCCATTTGAACCCGATTTGTGCACCTCTATTTACACTAGAGGTGCACAAATCGGTTTTTTTGAAAAAACCGGTTCGGTTATTAACCGGACCGGTTTTTTTTATCCAGAAAAAAACCGGTTCGGTTAATAACCGGACCGGTTATTAACCGGTTTTTATTGCTGAAAACTCAAACCGGCCAAACCGGTTTGGACCGGTTTAAAAACCGGTTAGAACCGGTTATTAAACCGGTTTTTTATAACCGGTTTTTAATAACCGGTCTAACCGGTTAACCGTTTTTTTTTTTTTTTTTTTTTTTTTTTTTTTTTTTCTTTAGGGGTTTAGGGTTTCGTTGTTAGCATTCTTTGCTTGGAAGATTAAAAACACATAACTTTCATTTATAGCTTTTACATTAAAAATACAAACATTAAATCGTTATCGCATATTCGTAACTCAAAAATACAAACATTAAAGAATGCTTAGACACGATTACATTAACAAGTTGATGTTTGTTACTCATTTTCTTCGCTACCCGATCCCGAGCTATTCCTTAGGTAATCGTCGTACGCGGCTTCTTCATCGGTCATTGGTTGAATGTGTCCTTGATTGACCTCGTCTTCATACAAGGCCGCCTCATAGTCCATTTCCCCCTCGAGTGAGCGTTGATGTTGTGCCCTGTCTAAAGAGTCCAAGTAATCCTTGTAGCAAATCGACATCTCTACAGCTGCTGGAGTGAGTCGAGTCCTCCTAATCGATATAACCCTGCCAGAAACAGAAAAAGCAGACTCCGAAGCTACCGTGGAAGCTTGGACCGTTAGTAAATCTTTGGCCATGGCGGCGAGGATCGGAAACTCATCCTCCTTACCTCTCCACCAAGCCAGCAAATCAAGACTTCTAAATTCATCCGGAGTCATGTGTTTCACAAAGTTGGTACCACCATACCTTCCAAGTTCACTGCTTGGGGTGTTTACCCTTTGACGTTTACCGGCGTCTTCCCAAATCATGTAGTACATCCCCATTTCAAGGTCGGTTTGGGATTGGGATTGGGCAACAGCTCTTAACGAGTCATGAATTTGGGAAGACGACCCGTGTTTTGTAAGGTAAACATCATACATGTTTGCCAATGTGGTGTTGAAATCATTCTTTAAAGTTTGGCTATAATAGGGGTTTTGATCGTCGTTTAACCCTAGCTCATCACAAATTTTTTCTATTAAAGCTTCAACACCACCAACATTGATGCAAGGGTTTAACGCAGCCGCACAGGTCAAAACAGCGGGTAGTTGTTGAAAATATTTTATAAATTTTTCTTTCATTTTTGCACCCATATCAAAATAAGGTGCACCCCTACAATGAATTTCAGTCAACTTTGTGCACATGACAGCAATTTTTGGTAAAGCAATGGGGCTTGTTGGATAGTAAACCCCGGATAAACTAGTTGTGCAAGATTTAAAAATTTGAAGAACCTCCGTAACGATCTCAATCAATAACCAGTTTCTAGGATCGTACGGTGCACATTTACCCCTACTTGACATTATTTGATGAAACGCAACTAGTGATTCTTTTTGTTGGATGGCTTTCTCAAACATATCACAAGTCGAGTTCCATCTTGTTGGACAATCCCAATTGGGCCCCAACCATTGACAATTAGCTTCATCACAAAATTTTTTGTATCTTGAAAATGTTTTATTGTTGCTAAAAACATCTCGTAACATTCTTTTAAAATTGTTTCTTTGCGTTTCGATCACGTTTAACCCATCTTGCACGGCCAAGTTGATAATATGTGCAATGCATCGGCTATGAAAAAACGCTCCATCACAAATAGGTTTATACTTTAATTTTAAATGGCCAACCGCGGCCGTATTGTTGGACGCGTTATCAAACGATATTGAAAAGATTTTATCTTCAATCTTGTATTGTCGAATGACTTTATCCAAGAGTTTAAAAATATTTCTACCCGTGTGCGGGTAATCAAACAATTGAAACGCAACGGTTCGTTTCATCATTTGCCACGACCGGGGGTCAACCCAATGAGCCGTCACACAAATGTATGAGTCGGGCGAACCATTAGGTACCGACCACACATCCGTTGTTAAGTTCACACCAGTTTGTAAGTTTGAAAAGTATGAAATTAGTTCGGATTTAGCGTTTTTCCATGCTTTAAGCATATCTCTTCTAAGGGTCGAACGACTTACGTGTTGGTAGCGTGGTTGAACATACTTTTGCATCATCTCCGTGAATTGAGGGTTGTCGAAGTGGTTGAAAGGAAGTGATTGTTGAATCACAAAGTTGCCAAACTGTTGACGTACCGCTTCAAGGTCGTACGTAAACACCGTTCCTTGATTCGTCATCTCCGGCTGCGAACTACTTCCGGATTCGTCCTTCAAGACCTTGCAAGAGGGCCTTTCTACATGAGCTCTTAAACTGGAGTTTGCTTCTTTGTTATAAAACTTCAAACAATGTTTGCATCTAGCTTTTTGGGTTCCGTTAGACATTTCGCATAGGTCGAAATGTTGCCAAATATCTTGGTTTCGTTTCGTGGGGATGACCCGAACGACGGTTTCTCCCGTGTTCGAGGCACCCATGTTGACCGATGAAGCAGCACTTTGGGAGGCCATGATAATCGACTACGAATTAAGAGTGGTATACTCGAGTATGAAATAAACGACTACGAAAGAAGAGCGTTTGGAGTTATAATCGCGTATGAAATAAACGTTTAGAGCTTTTGGAGTTGTATAATCAAGTGTGATCTAACCAATACCCAACCTAAACTATATATAGATGTTTGTGGGGGTAAAAAAACCAAAAAAACGGCTAAAAAAACGGGCAAAAAAAAAAAAAACGGCTATAAAGCCGTTTGGTAACGTTCGAAAACCGGTTTAACCGGTTAACCGGTTATTAAAAAACCGGTTAACCGGTTTTTTTATAACGGCTATAAACCGGTTATTTTAAAAACCGGTTAACCGGTTTTTTAATAACCGGTTATTAAAAAAAACCGGTTTTTTTTATAACCGGTTATAAAACCGGTTTTGGCTCCAAAAAGTATAACCGATACGTAAACCGGTTACGTAAACCGGTCAAACCGGTTTTTAAAAAAACCGGTTTTTAAAAAACCGGTTTTCCGGTTAACCGCCCAAACCGGTTCCGTAACCGGTTTTTTTGAACACCTCTAATTTACACTCATGAATAACAAAATTGTAGTGTTTTTAACCCTTTTAAGGGTTAAGCCCTGCCCATGGCCCACCAAGAGTTGAGCCCATACCCACTGAATTGAGCCGGTCCACATATTTTTCAAGAGCCTAGGGTCATGCCGAAGAGGCAAAGAAGCTAAAATTCTTGGTTTTCAAGTCATATATGAAGAAAACATGGTAGTTAATTACTTACACTATGAGTCATTTGCTATACATGCCCAAATAGGGATATGATATTTGGGCCCAAACACCCATACCCGTACCCGTACCGTAATCCATCCCCGTACTGATTTAGTCTATTGGGTACGGATATCGGTACCAATATTTTAGGATTTCAGTATTTGGTACATACGTATGAATACGAGTATTTCGATATTTTGTACCCGTTTGAAATATGTAGAGGTTTTATTAGAAACTTCCATATTTATTTCTGAAAGATAGTCCGATCGATTATTGTTCATATAGTCCAACCAATACCCATAACAATCTAGTCAAATCAATTGGAGATTTGGAAAAAAAAAACAAAGTGTATCATACCGATATACTGGTACCAATACCTGTACCCTACCAATAAGTTCGGTACAATACTTAGTACTTAGTTTTATTGATTTTCGGTACGGGTACGTTATTGATCAAATCCTTATGTCTAAGTATAATTGTATAATAAGCACACAATAACACACATGAACCATAGTACTTAATCAGTTATACTATTGAGCCATTTGCCATACATGTCTATTGTCTAATATAAGATTTAGTTATAACTAAGCCAGCAAAATAAGGTTTATAATGTATTACCATTCTATAATATTTTATATAATAACAGCATACCATTTCTTCCTTGCACCATGTGAATCTAAATCTGCACAAAATCACAGTTAACCACATGATGATTTTTGTAACAATTATTATAAACATATATGCAAATACTTACATAAACTTAATAAGTTAATATCATACCTTCAAAAGGATAAAACCGAAGGGTTAATTAAGTCGCAGGAGCCAGTTTCAAAAACTTTGTACCTTCATCTTCATCGTCATCGTCATCACTAATCCATCCATTACAAGCCTTGCGAGTACGAGTAGGGACATCACACACGCGCAGTGTATTCGAGACGTTCTCACAATGTTTGAGGTTAACTTCATTTGCAGAATTGTTATCTTCATCATCAGAATCAGTATCACTAATCCATCCATTACAATTCTTGATTTTACCAGTAGGGACCACATCACACACGCGTAGTGTATGTTGGAGGCTAACTTCATTCACAAAACGATCATTAATATTATCGGATGAGCTTGAATGAAGCGCGCTCTTTACTAAAGCACATTCTTGCATCACGGGTCCTATAAAAATATCAGCTTTTTAATCTTAAACAACAAGAAAACATACATTCTACATTATGAAGTCAAGGTTTGACCAAATTTGACCCGAGTGCGATTTTAAAACCAAGATATTCGGTCACGCAGTTTCTGAACTATTTTCTTGAAAATGTTAAGGACTCATATTTGTTTTAATTTTTTTTTTGGAGAACTAATCACTATGTTATATAAGTTTTATAAAGTTACTACAAAACGATTACAATAAAGTGGCAGGCAAACAGGCAACAAGCTGCGCCGCAACCCCCTTTTGAATAGCAAAGCCGATACTTTTGAAATAATAAAAGTATACCTTTAATGGAAAGAAGGGATGGTTCACTTGACTCTGCATTGTTGGTCAATGATGCAGCCTGTAGAACACAACATTAGAGCTCAACTTTGACTTTTTTAAAGTAGATTTGACGAGCTAAAACAAAAAGTCAACACTAAATCATTTGTACCTTTAACAACTTCTGTTTTTCTTCCTCTTGTTTCTTCCTCTCATACACGCGTAGCGTACGAGAGGTGTTTTCACAGTTTCGGAGGTTAATTTCACTTGCAGAATGATCATCAACATTGGCAGATGAGCTGGAACGAAGCACGCGTTTGACCGAAACGCAATCTTGCTTCGCGGGTCCTATAAAAATATCAGCTTTTTAATCTTAAAATGCAAGAAAACACAAATACTATATTATAAAATCAAGATTTATGTAAGCATTTGTTATTGTTATAAAACAAAACAAGTATACCTTCAATGGAAAGAGGTGGTGGTTCACTTGATTCACCGTTGCGGGTTATTAAGGCACCTTCGTCAACAGCTTTATCTGCTGATGCATCCTGCAAAACACAATATTAAAGCTCAATTTTGACTTTTTAGAAGCTTTGACCAGTTAAAGTCAAAATTGACACTAAATCATTTGTACCTTTAGCAAGTTCTGTGTTTCTTGACTTTCTTCCACTTGAATATCAAGAAGGGCATCAATGAGGGCCGTATACGCGTTTGCTTCTATAAACGGCCATCCATCATCACCGTATACCTAGATATGTGAGTTTCACACGGGTCAAACATACAACATTTGACTCGAGTGTCAAACACAGAACGTTGATGATCAAATTGCTTTGAACAAATTAAAGTTGTAAAACTATCAAGGCGCTACTCGGGCGGTGGGGTACTGACTACCGGCTAGCGATTACTCGAATTAAAATTTTGCAAGTAACTTTTCAAACTTATATCCATACTAGAGGACAAAAAGGTAGTTTTACATAATTTGTATAGTTTAAGTAATTACAACTTTTAAGACACAAGATACAATCTTTTAAACATATTGTTAACTATAAAACCAACTTTCCCTCACGATTTCTAAACGACAACTTTTTCATACGTTAGTAACTTTTTTTAAAAGAAAATTGCACCATAGCAAAAAGTATTTTATTCTCTAAAATTTGACTATGATATTGCTAAATTCAACCTTTTAATTAATAAAAAATTTACATTTAGCATAATTACCAACGCATGTTTTTGTCGCCACATCGCGCAGGCACCTCTTCAGTATACAAAAATTTCAAAATTTTATATATTATTTTTCAAACTTATTACTCGGACTGGATTAATAAGCGAAATTTTCAAATACTTCAAAGATTTTGACCAAAACTTGACCAATTTTGACTGCCTTTGACCAACAAATTGTTGTGAATAATAAGTTAATAAGTTTCAATGTTTACAAGCATTTAAACCCCCAAATCACCAAATCAAACAAAACCAAACCCTTATCAAAACCATAAAATCAAACAAACCCCATGAATTAAATGCAAGATCAAGTAACCTTAAGTAGATTTCTAACGGTTTTCCTGACAAGTTGACTCTGGAATCCATATAAACCCATATGATCAACAGCTGCATCCATTCGGGTCAAACCCACCTACAAATTCATGGTTAGATTACATAATATTATTAAATTATGAAGAACATGAGATGGATTAGTCATTAGTGTAGCTGATCATTACCTTCTTTCTCTTGGGTGCCATTCAAATTGGGTGAGAATGAATGAAGTACAGAATAATAATAATGTTGTGTGTTAAATCAAAGGAGGTGAAGGGTTATGCATGGGACTAGGTGGCTACTTTACTTATTATTATTATTATTATTATAAAGTTTTTGTTTTTTTTAACGGCGGCGGCGCTTTATTAACGCAACGTAAAAGTTTAAGATGCTAAGAGGAGGCGCAACGAATAAGTTTAAAAGATGAAACCCTAGCGCGGTGTTAAAAGGCGACGTGTTACTTATTTACTTTTTGAGAACACTGGTTCATTTATGACCGTTTTCATGATCTACGTGTTCATTTATGTTTGTTTATTAAAATTTAGAACTAATCTTCGTATACAAAGGAGCGAGAACATGTTTACTTTGTTGTTTGCACGTTGTTTATTTTATGTTCATTTATATTTGTTTATATATGTATTTGATTACTTGTCTCACTAAATTAATTTTCATTATAAAATTGATTTTTATGATCTTTTATTTGATTTTATGATTGTTAATATATCTCTCAAGACAAATAGAATGATTCTCTTTTTTTACTAGAATTTGACATTTTACTAAATTTGTGTCAAAAAGTAAATATTTGGCAGCCTTGCAGTTTAACTCCACCAATAAGACTATGAGGTATGATTAAAAATAGCAATGACTGACCCCACCTCAACAATTGAAGTTTGAACTCTTGATCAAATTACATGAGTTACAAAAACCATCACACAATGAAACACTAGTACAACAAATGTTTTACTGAAGCGATAGAAAATGCTTATTTTTGAAGTGGTTTTTGGACTGCCCCATAAAATATCATTCAAAAAACACTAACATTTCTTGTTATGAATTAAAATCCAACACTTCCTTAGTATTAGTTTTTGATATTAATCATTTATTTAAACAAGTTAATAATCATGTTAACTCTTAAACGATGTTTTTTTTACTTCTCGAACAGTTAACTTCTATAAACAAGGCCGAGGCCAACGACACCCTCCGCAAGCCAAGGAGTAGCCTACAAAAACACAACTTACAACAAAAGATATAATCTTCTCTAAAAAGAGAATCGTGAAAATGAAATTTAAATTTTTAACTTTTACGATAGATGAGTGCATATTAAGTTATTAACCCATATTATTTCATACATGATGATCATATTTCTATAGATGTATGGGACTAGGTCAGTAGGCGACTAGTTAACGACAATAGTTAATTACTTAAAAGTTAAAATATCTTCTTAATAAGACAAGACTAAGTAGAAAACTTAATAGATACCCAACTACTTTATAACTTTAGGATACAATATGTAAAAGAAATAAGAAAAATTATTTTTGGGTTAAATCTTTCGTGTTCCAGTTTGTGTGTATGAAACGATTTTCAGGTTCTTGTCAGTTTGACCCGCAAATAGCCAACTAACAAACACTACTCATTAAACACGCCAACACAAAATGGAAATTCTTGCAAATTGGAAGTAGTGATTAGAAGACTAGTAGAGGTTGTAAAATTGTTTTTGGTGATTATAATGTTACAGATCATTTTCTATAAATTGATTTTTACAAGGAGTGAAAGAATATTAAATCAAGCTCTACCATTGGTGAAGAGATATAAGCTGAAAAAAATATCAGTTTTATTGTTACTTTAAAGTACGTTTGGAGAATAAAAGGAAATGGAATCAAATTAACCTTTTCCTGTCACAATAAACTACGTACGGAGAATATATCTTCATTTCAGAAGTACATTCAAACCCACACATAAAATGCTTTTGTATTTCTTGCCCAGTTTTCTAAAGGTTCTTATTATGTTATTCCTAGAAAGATTTCTTGTAACCCAAGGCATTGAGTAGAAACACTACTTTCTGTTGGACGTAATTTCCGTTGGGCCGACTCATTGAGCATATGATGAGTTCGTGTCTTGTTTATCAAGTTGAACACGTGACTTGGTTTACATGGTGAAGAGGTATGTACCCGCCTCAACACCGAGCAAGGCGGGTCAACCCACAAGATAAAGACATTATGAAGGCACAAAGCCAAAACCTATGCGCATGGCGCATACAAAACATGCTCAGGCATCATATGCCCAGGCACACATATGCTCGCGCATCAGCGCGCGGCGCATATCACATGCATCATATGCCCAGGCACACATATGCTCGCGCATCACATATGCGCGATGCGCATCAGCGCGCGGCGCATATCACATGCTCGTGCATATCACATCTGCCCAGACACACATGCTCGCGCATCACATATGCGCGCAGCGCATCAGCGCGCGGCGCATATCACATGCTCGTGCATATCACATCTGCGCATGAAATATCTGCGCGTGAGAATAAAGAGAAGACCCCGCGCATCCTCAGGGTGAGCGCATATCATACGTGCACATAATCAACCTCGTCCTTATCCAAGTCAGGGTTAGGGCAACCTTGATTGTGCACATCAGACAACCTTCCAGAATGCATCTTTTTAAGGAGAAAGAATATGCTGATGTTGATAGCTGCCAAATGAAAGGTCGACAACTCAGCATGACACATGTGTTACCACGTGATTACAACCAACGAGAAAGCGCCAGGTGTCCCAAAGGACACGTGGCGCAGTGCGATTGGAGGAAGCCAACGAGGTTGAGCCCAACCGGTGGTAACCCTAGCACTATAAATACAGCATCAACTCCACTTTGATGACACATTCATACTCAATCATTGACAGTTACAAGCAGTGATCACACATTCAATCATATTGAATCACATTCATTCACAGTCAGTTACATACAATCACACAGTCTCACAACAAAAGGGTATTGAGCAATTAAGCAAATACTCTTGAGATTCTCTGACACTCACTATTATCTTCTCCACAAATATACTGATTCTCACGCCGGAGGGTTACCCCAAAGAGGACCCCTCTGTCCCTTTCTGAGGGGTAAGTAACGGCGCTGTTCATTTTGTAGGTGGAAGAACACTGATCCAGAAGAACCATCGGTGAAATAGTATAATCACACCCGAGGAAAGTAGATCTGCTACCAGTGAGTAGATCCACGTTTCTTCATTGGCGCCATCCACTGTTACAAACGGCAATCAGATCTCATCAGATCTATAAAAAAAAAAATCAATCACCATGGTTTCTGGAGTTCGTAACGTTGATCAAGCTCTGGAGGATATTGAACGTGAGGGTGTTAACGACGGACAGCAGGTTCTGAGGGTTCCGCGTGATTCTACGCGTACCACCAGCAACCGTCCCTTCGTCACAACCCCTCACGGCCAGACTGAAACTCCTCCAGACGATCTCACGTTACAAAATATGGCCGGCGCGAAGCTGAAAGGACCAATGGGTCCAGAAGATGAAGCAAATGATCCGAATGAATGGCTCATAAACGAGCAGCGGCGTCTGATTGAAAAGTACAACGAAATGGTCAAGCAGAAGAAGCTAGCCGACCAAACACAAAGGCAAGCTTTTGATAAGCAGACTACAAAGAGGCCGCGCGCGCCGGAAGAAGGACATTCTGTTCACACTGCACACACTGAGTTCAGTGATGAAGAAGTGCATAGCATGAGGAAGACACGGGATACTCATGCAGGAGGCTCACAGCTCCGCGCGCCTGTGAACATGGCGCCTGGAGCCAGAGCAGATCTGGATCTGCACATGCCGTACAGCCCACCGGTCAGAGGGCAAGTGGACGTAACCACGCCCTACAGACCAGCCATCCTGGTAAAACACTCAAAGTTTACTGCGCGCATCGCGCAGGCTCCCATCCAGCACAAGACAAAGATGCCAAGTGGTCTGGGCAAATATGATGGCACAACAGATCCAGATGACTTTTTGCAAGGTTTCTATAACACGGGAAACCTAGAGAGCTGGACGATGCCAACATGGTGTCATATGTTTGCTCGCTGCCTCACGGGCGCAGCGCGGGTATGGTTCGAGAGCTTGCCGACAGGGCAAATTGATGGGTTCGAGGAACTATTAGAAAAGTTCCAAGCCCACTTCGTACAGCAGCGCAGGCACACGCGCGATCCTGATGACATCATGCACTGCATACGCAGGAATGATGAAACGATTGAGGATTACATCACTCGTTTCAATCAAGAATCCCTGGCAATCGGGGGTATAACTGAGCAGCTCCTGCGCGTGGCCTTTATACAAGGCGCGCGCAGTGATCAACTCCGCCGGGCTCTAGTAAGCAAAGATGGTATGCCCACCACGTGGGCCAAGTTAATGGAGGCATCGCGAGTTTTCGCGAGAAATGAGAAACAGATTGCCCAAGATAGGGCAAGAGAAAGAGCGCATCAGGCAGAATCACCGCGCAGCAAAGAGAAGAGGGCCAAACAGAACTCTGTATGGTCCAGGTTGCAGCCAACAAGTTTTTCTTCCGCGGAAAAACAAGCGCAATCAACCTCACCACAGCCCCAAAAAGAAGTTCGTAATCGCGGGGAGGGTGACAAGAGGGAGGGCGGCAGAGATCCTAGCAGACCTCTGCCAAGAATATGGACGCCCCTCACTAAAACACCTTCACAGGTGTTAAGTACTGAGAATGTCCAATTCAAGCCCCCCAAGCAACTACACTACAAGGGACCGCAAAACAGTGGCAAATATTGTGAATTTCACAGGTCCCCGGGCCACAACACCGACGCATGCCATCATTTAAAGGATGCGATCGAGAAGGATGTAAAGTCAGGCAGGCTGGCTCACTTGGTAAAAAACCAAAGAATAGAAGATGAGCAACCGGAAGGAGCCTCTGCCAGCAAGAAATACAAAAGAATCTGTGTGGCTGAGGGGGGACGACAAGGGCAGACGTCAAAAAAGAGAAGCGCGCAAATCCACGGAGATTGGCGCGAGCAGCAAGTCATCTTCCCAAGAATCAGGGGAGGCCCTTCAATAAGCAGTCCTCTCGTCATCACCACACACATTGCTCATTACGAAGTGTCAAAGGTCCTGGTGGACACTGGAAGCGAATCTGACATTATGTATGAGCAGTGTTTCAGAAAGTTAGACCCGGCAGACCAAGCGCGGCTCGAAATTGTGAACGCACCAATCTGTGGTGTCTCAAATGAAATCATACATCCCCTAGGCCAGATTCAGTTTGAACTAACTATGGGGGATGATGAGCACAAGCGAGCCGAAGTTGTCAACTTCTTGGTCTTGCCCACCACGTCATGCCACAATATGATCCTGGGTAGGGGAACGATTGCCCAATTTAATGCTGTACCGTCGCCAGCGCACGGCGCATTGGGGATCCCTACACCAACAGGCGTAACATTTGTTTACCGCGATCATTTGTGCGCAGTGACAAGCACGCCGCGGGAAGGGAGAATGAAACTTCCAATGGCTGACAATGCGCCAGAGAAGTGGATTTTAAACCCAAAATTCCCAGAGCAAACGGTCACAATTGGCGCTACCATTTCAGACGAAACGAGATTGAGAATGAAAAAGTTGCTCACAAAATACACGTCGGTTTTCGCGTGGCAACACTCCGATATGACGGGGGTCCCGCGAGACTTGGCGCAACATTCTCTTAACACGTTCAAGTCGGTGGAGCCAATTGCTCAGAAAAAGAGAATCATGGGGGATGAAAAGGCGAAGGCCATGAATGAGCAAGTGGAGGACCTGTTGCGCGCAAACATCATCCGCCCGATCCGATACCAGACATGGGTAGCCAATCCTGTGATGGTAAAGAAAAGCAACGGGTCATGGAGAATGTGTATTGACTTCAAGGACCTCAACAAAGCATGTCCGAAAGACTGTTACCCCCCTCCCAAACATCGACGCAAAGGTGGACTCCGTGGCGCCATTCAAGCTCAAATGTTTCCTGGATGCCTACAAAGGCTATCACCAGATTCAAATGGCACCACAGGATGAAGACAAGACTGCCTTCAGAACCGACAAGGGTGTTTTTTGTTACACAAAAATGCCCTTTGGTTTAAAGAATGCGGGCGCAACCTATCAGAGACTTATGGATTCGGTTTTCAGTGAACAAATCGGAAGAAATCTAGAAGTCTACGTTGATGATTTGGTGATCAAGAGCAGGGAGGAGAGACAAATGCTCAAAGACATCGAGGAAACTCTTCAGCGCCTAACGGAAGTTAACATGAAGCTCAACCCGAGCAAATGTACTTTCGGCGCAGAAGAGGGGAAATTTCTTGGTGTAATGGTCACTAAGGATGGTTTCAAGGTGAACCCTGAAAAGGTGGAAGCCATCCTTGACATGCCTTCACCATCCACCATGAAAGAGGTTCAGAAGCTGAATGGTAGATTGGTGTCAATCAACAGGTTCCTAGCGAACCACGCCAGCAAATCTACTCCATTCGTTAACACCTTGAGGAACTGTTTGAAGAAGAGCCAATTCAAGTGGACGCCTGAGGCTGAGCAAGCTTTCACTGAGATAAAAGAATGTCTCATAAAGTTGCCAGCGCTCACAGCTCCACTTCCTGGCGAAACCCTTACATTGTACCTGTCAGCTGGAGACCGCGCGATCGGCGCAGTATTATTGGTGGATCGCAAGGGGATCCAAACGCCAATATACTATGTGAGTCGGGTGCTCACAGACCCTGAGACGCGCTATTCCATCATGGAAAAGTTAGTTTTGTCACTAACACACGCGTCGCGCAAGCTCCATAGGTACTTCAATGGTCATCCTATTGAAGTTCTGACTGGTTACAACATCCAGCAAGTCTTGCGACGCCCCGCGCTCTCCGGAAGGCTGACAAAGTGGGCGCTGGAATTAGGTGAACACACGATCACTTATAAGCCCCGTCCAGCGATAAAGGGTCAAGTTTTGGCGGATTTCATCACGGAAATCCCAGAGGGAAAGATTGAAGAAGCTCAGCGCGAGGTAGACCCTCCGCGAGCAAATGATGAAGAAGATGTTTGGAGGCTATTCACTGATGGAGCCTCCAACAGCGAAGGGTCCGGCGCAGGCCTCAAACTGGTGGACCCTGATAATCATGAATATACTTATGCTATTAGGTTGGACTTCAAGAGTACCAACAATGAGGCTGAGTATGAAGCCCTGCTGGCTGGTCTGCGCATCGCGCGCAAGTTTGGGGTTAAAAGACTAGAGGCGCATGTTGATTCTTACTTGGTAGCTGCTCAGGTCAACGGCCTATATGACGCCAAGGAGAACACAATGCCTCTGTATCTAGAGCAGGCAAAAAAGCTCGTTGAGCAGTTTGACTTCTTCAGAATCATACACATCTCGCGCAGCGAAAACAAGTCCGCTGACGCGTTGAGTAAAATGGCATCAACTAATTTTGATCACTTTGGCAAAGATGTCAGGGTGGAAGTAATGAGCAGCCCGTCAGTGCAAACGCAATCGGTCCTTGTAATTCATACAACCCCTTCATCCTGGATAACTCCAATAATGGAATTCCTGAAGGAGGGGAAGTTACCGGACGATCGCGCACAGGCAAGAAAGATAAGACACAAGGCACAGAACTATGAATTACTTGATGGTACATTATATCGGCGCTCTTATCTTGGACCGCTCATGAAATGCCTGGATGCTGAAGAAGCAACCTATGTGATTAGGGAGATTCATGAAGGAATCTGTGGAATTCACGCTGGTCCGCGCATGGTGGTTGCCAAGGCGATGAGCTCAGGCTACTATTGGCCAGGCATGTACTTGGATGCGCTAAAAGAAATCCAAAAATGCAAGGCATGTCAGAGCTACGCGCCAAACACCATGCGTCCAAAGAACAACTTGATTCCAGTCACCTCCGCATGGCCTTTCCACAAATGGGCCATTGATATTGTGGGGCCCCTGCCGCAAGCGCAAGGGCGAGTGAAATTTTTGGTAGTGGCGATAGACTATTTCACAAAATGGGTTGAGGCCAAGCCACTAGCAAAAATCACAGCTGAGGCGATGAAGCAATTTATCTGGAGCCACATCATTTGCCGTTTTGGCCTTCCTATGGAAATTGTGAGCGACAATGGCAAACAATTCACTGACAGGAAGATATCAAGCTGGCTCAAAGAATTGCACATCAACCAAATCTTCACGTCCGTCTACCACCCTCAGGGGAATGGCCAAGTGGAGCGCGCGAATCAAAGTTTGCTAAATGGGCTGAAGAAAAGGTTGGAGGGAGAATCCCATTCTTGGGTCGAAGAGTTACCTAATGTCCTGTGGGCGCACAGGACATTAAGCAAAACTAGCAATGGCGAATCCCCGTTCAGCCTAACCTATGGGACAGAGGCTATGATCCCAGCAGAAATTGGATGCCCATCCCATAGGGTACTCATGATGAGCAAAATTGATAACGAGCACGAAAGAAGATTGGACCTTAACTTGCTTGAAGGGCGCAGAGAAGCGGCTATCATTAATGAAGCCAGATACAAGAAAAAGCTGGAAAAATATTATAATCAGCGCGTTAAAGAGTGCCACTTCAAGAAAAATGATTTTGTCCTTCGAAACAATGAAGCTAGTCGCGCAATACCCCCAGGAAAAATGTCCCCCAATTGGGAGGGACCTTATCAAATTTCAGAAGATTTGGGGAAAGGCGCGTACACTTTAAAAGATTTGAATGGAAAAAAGATACCGCGCGCGTGGAACGCGGCACAACTTAGAAAATGCTTCATGTAAAAAGTTCAAATATGTAATCAAGGCTTTTAAGCCATCATGAATGATGATTCGTGCTATCTTTCAATATTTGTCGCGCTATCTTTCAATATTTGTTCTATTACCTTTGCATACATGTTTCACACTTCCTTTATTAATTTGGAACAATATGACAACACTATATTGACTTCAAAGCAAAATAAAGCGAAGTAAAACATACATGCGCGAGCCTTAGCTCAAACGCGTTAACGAGTCTTAACTCTAAAACGCCAGGGCCTTAGCCCAAACTTACGAGCCTTAGCTCAAACACGTTAATGAGTCTTAATTCTAAAAACGTCAGGGCCTTAGCCCAAAACAAAGAGCCTTAGCTCAAAACACTCACAAACATCCATCTTACATCCCGCGCAGCCTGATCATAAAAATCCTTAAACACAACTAAGGCAAAGTACATGCCATATCATGTTAAGGTCTCAGGTCGAGGTCGCGCGCGGAATCATAGTGGATATCTGAGTAACACACGCTGACATGTAATGGCTAAACTCATACTTCCATATAAATACCGCGCGACAACGACGCGCAAAAAAGAAATAACGAAAAGTTAGCGCGCATGTCAGCATGAGCAAGATACTGCGAAACCACAAACAAAATAGAACAGAGGTTAAGTGAATAATTTCCTTACAACCTTGTTCTTATTTTAACGTGCAAGCATATCTTATATCTATACAAGCAAACATGAAGAGATGAATGGAAATGCGCAAGATGTGAAAAGGAGAGAACAAGTTTCATTCCATTGGATTGAAATTTACAAGTATGATGAGTTACAAATTACAAGTATAAAAAATTAAATATGTAAAATTTGATGAAGGGCTTCTCAAGTCTCCACGTCGACGTCAGCCGCTTCATCACCCTCATCATCTCCCGCAGCATCTGGCGCGGTCTGCTCCTCATCTCCGAACTGACCATAGTCAAGTTCTTCCTCCTCATTGGAGTCTTCGATCACAACGGTGTCAGGAGCAGATTTTTTCGCCGCACCAGAGCCGCTGGCAGGGGCAACATCCCCCGCGCCACCATCATCGCCACCAGCCCTCTCGCATTCATCGAGCAACTTCTTTAGCGCGCCGAGGTCGGGCTGGTCAGCAAGCGCAGCTATCTGCAAAATCATTAGAAAAATATTGAGTACAAAACACTTGGAAAAATTAGTCAAGTAAAACTCATTAAGGTCAAGGTACCTGCATAAGGATGGGGATGGGAGTATTCATATACTTTTCCCCCACCGCGGCCATGTCCGCGCAGGCCGCGTCGCTCTTGTAAGGGTACTCGGATGGGTTCTTCTTCAACATGCCATAGTCATACCCATCCGTAAACCCTTCAGCTCGGCCCACCAAGCGCGCGGCGGCATTGCAGTCCATCACAAGGGCCTGAAACTCGGCGGAATATTTCATCACCAAAGCGCAGCGAGTTATGCCCTGTGACACCAGCCATTGGCGATCCTGCGCTAGGCCAGCAACAGACGTCTCGAGGACAGGAACCTGGGAGTTTAATAACTCAACAGTTTCCTTAGTCTTTTGTAGCTCCTCCTTATCAGACGCTGCTGCCGCCAAGATTTTTTCTTTCTCCGCCTGCGCAGCACCAAGTGCTTCCTGGCTGGACGCCGCCGTCGCCAAGGCCTCATCTCTATCGGCCTGCGCGGCCGCCAACTCCCTCTTCAGGCGCGCAACCTCGCTCTCCAGTGATGATTTTTCAGTGATACTCTGGACGATAGCTTGGTCACGCGCCTCAGCCTGCTGTTCCAAGACACGCACTCTACGCGCGTACTTGGCAACTTCGGCCTCCGCCAACTGCTGCTTCTCCCGCGCAGCTTGGAGCTCATGCCCGCGCTTAATATAGGCGGTGTTGGCACTTGCTCTATTTTCGCTGAGCTCCGCCTGGAGTTTCTCAGCTCGTGCGCGAGCATCAGAAAGGTTCCAGGCAGCCACCTTAGCCTCTTGCTGGGCTGCCACAAGAGCATCGCGTACTTTAATATAATCGCGATGAAGCTCTTGGGAGGCAGCAAAGAAAGCTGACCCAGCGAAAATGTGATCGTTGAGCAAGTCAGCGCGAGTGCGCTCCTCCTGATACCTCCTTTCAGTAGGAGGCACGGCATGAGCCCAGAAGTCCTCGCATACGCCCATGGATTGGAAGGAACTTTCTTCATTAATATTCCATCTCGGGCGATAAACGTGGTCACCTTCCTACAAAACACAAGAAATGTTCTAAGTCATAAAACATACTTATATGGAGGTACGCGCAGCGGAGCAACAAATTAAAACATACCTGCGGGGATGAAGCAGAAAAGTCAGCGCCAGCCCCACCAGAGGTATGCGCTGCGAAGACTTGTGGCATCGCAGGGCTGGCGCGTTCTCCCAAGGAGCCCTCAGCTTGAGCCCCCTCATCCTCCTCATCTTCTTGAATAGGCCTCTTCTCCTGCGACCTGGGGGGCTCCAAACCAGCATCGCGGAGAGGGCTGCGCGTAGGAGGAGGCGAGGGAGGTCTCGACGCCGCCAGTTCGGCGCGCAATACGGCTTCCTGCTCTTTTGTAACCCCAATAAGGGGAGAATCAGCACTAGCAGGAGCAGGACCAGAACCAGCGGCGCCGCCAACGGCGCCAGGAGTGTCGCCAGCAACTTGTACGCCAGCTACAACTCCTATGAACAAATCAACAAGGAAAAATGGTTTATGACTGAATCCAAAAGAAAAATAAAGAAGACAAGTGTGCAAAACATACCTTGGCGCAATTCTGTTCGCGCGGCGAACATCGCCATAAAATTCATTCTACCCTTTTCAGAGGGTAGAACAGGGGACTCCGAAGCAGCCCCTGGCGCAGCCTCAGCACCTTGTGGCGCCTGTGGCTCATCTCCTACCGTCGCCGGTTCTGCAAACATTCAAAGGAGAAAAGGTTTAATAACAATTCAGCCAGATGAAGATAAATAAAGTATACCTGTTGCAGGCGCGGCACTGCTTCTCTCTTCAGCCGCGCGAAAGGAGGAGGCGACGCCACCATACCTCAAGTGGACAGGAGGTCTGCCCACTCTCACAGGCAGAGAAGCTAAAGAAACCTTTGTGGTAAACACCTGGGTTTCCTTAGGTCCCTTCGTTTGAGCATGGGGATGAGCGACAGGGGTGTCATCTTTCTTCTGTTTCTTACTGGCCCCTGCGCCAGATTTCCCCTTAGCTTTGCGCTTTAGTAGGGGCGCCTCCTCTTCCTCCTCCTCCTCTTCCGCGAGCTCTAGCTCGTAGTTTTCAAGCGCATCTACAAAAACAACCAACAGAACTATTAATAAACTTGGATATTCTAAAGGAATGAGCATAAGTGCGAAGGCTTACCAGGCGCGTCACTGTCAAAGTCAAATTCCAGATCCACTGGGATGAACATGTCATCGAAGCGATCTGGGAAACCAACTTCCCCAGCGCCAAGCGCGACGGAGCCACCCTCCACTTGTTCATCATAAGCGGCAAGGACATAATCCTTGGTGACTGCGCAAAAACAAATCAAGTGATATCAGCAAAAGAATTATGTTCGCGCAAAAAAAATAAATAAACCAATTAAATTAACTTACACAACCCGTCGACTTGGATAACGGGCTCAAGCGCGCTATCGGCCCAAAGCTTACTCATGCCGACCCCAACCAGCGCCTCCTCGCAAATTTTCTTCGCGGGGGAGGGTTCGGCGGTCAGTTTCTTAACCCAGGCGCCAGTTGGGTTCTTGAGGACACCCTCATCCGCAGGCGCAGAAGAGATAGAGCGCATGGTCATACGGATGGGGATCACGCCAGCCCTTATGTAAAAGAACCTCTCAGACCAGTCATGAAGGCTCTTGAATGAAACAGTGGAGCACTTCACCTTCTGACTGCGAGGAATGAAAGAGATCCAATTGTCCTGGATCTTGGGCTTGTAAAAATATTGAAAGCGCCGAGGAGTGGGTTCCTCGCGCTGGGATTTGCACATGAACTCAAAGTGAGTCACGCGCACGAGTCCAAACGGATGGACTTGGGATATATGAATCCCATAGAACTTCAGCAGTGCACCCACAAACCTTATCATCGGGAGACGAAGGTTGCAGTGGGTGAAAAAGTGGCTATATAGGGATATATAGCCGGCAGGCGGGTCCGCCGCCGTTTGCCCGGACCTAGGCAACATGCAGCCAAACAGGGTAGGAAAGCCCTGAGAGGCAATGAGGTTGTCGAGATCGGCCTGCTTCAATTTGCAGAGGATTTCATTCCACCTTTTGGTGGCCTTGGTCCTCCCTACTTCCTCCGATGTGGTCTCAACAACCCTCTTCCCTTTCCCCTTTTGCTTCAATGTCGACATCACCACAGATTTCACACGGCTTCTTCGAGAAGCAACAGAGGTGATTGAGGGGCTAGACGAGTCTGAACTATCAGACATACAACTGCAGCAGCAGATAATCGAGAAATCGAAAAGATGAAAACACTCAATTCAGAATATGAAAGGCAGAAACAAGAAAATTATCAACAATGAAGATGAAGATAAAAATTTCCTAAGGGCCTCCTTTTATAGGCCCAGGAGAGAGAAATGTGGCAGCTGATCGGATTTCACGCGCCCCCACTCGCGGGTCCAAGCCAACGAGGGCGCGACACGTGTCCCCAACACTGTTGAGGGGACATAAAATTGTAACCGACCTGCCACGGAGCAGAGACGCGCCCCCACTCGCAGGTGCTAATCAATGCGAGCGCGACACGTGTTCAAGACAGCTGTGTGAGGGGACGTGAAAGGCAACTGTAGCACCTCGAGCACACGAAACGTCTGACATGTTTACGGCGCACGTCACCACCAACTAACCACGTGTTTGGACCCTTCGTTTTCAACCAAATGGATAGAACTTCGCGCAACGATGGAAGCAACCAGGAAAACGACAAAACCCCATTAAAAGACAAAAATCAGTAAGTCTAATATCCATCTTACCGCGCTCGCGCGAGATAAGACACACATTAGACTGGGGGGGCTTGAAGAGGTATGTACCCGCCTCAACACCGAGCAAGGCGGGTCAACCCACAAGATAAAGACATTATGAAGGCACAAAGCCAAAACCTATGCGCATGGCGCATACAAAACATGCTCAGACATCATATGCCCAGGCACACATATGCTCGCGCATCAGCGCGCGGCGCATATCACATGCATCATATGCCCAGGCACACATATGCTCGCGCATCACATATGCGCGCGGCGCATATCACATGCTCGTGCATATCACATCTGCCCAGACACACATGCTCGCGCATCACATATGCGCGCAGCGCATCAGCGCGCGGCGCATATCACATGCTCGTGCATATCACATCTGCGCATGAAATATCTGCGCGTGAGAATAAAGAGAAGACCCCGCGCATCCTCAGGGTGAGCGCATATCATACGTGCACATAATCAACCTCGTCCTTATCCAAGTCAGGGTTAGGGCAACCTTGATTGTGCACATCAGACAACCTTCCAGAATGCATCTTTTTAAGGAGAAAGAATATGCTGATGTTGATAGCTGCCAAATGAAAGGTCGACAACTCAGCATGACACATGTGTTACCACGTGATTACAACCAACGAGAAAGCGCCAGGTGTCCCAAAGGACACGTGGCGCAGTGCGATTGGAGGAAGCCAACGAGGTTGAGCCCAACCGGTGGTAACCCTAGCACTATAAATACAGCATCAACTCCACTTTGATGACACATTCATACTCAATCATTGACAGTTACAAGCAGTGATCACACATTCAATCATATTGAATCACATTCATTCACAGTCAGTTACATACAATCACACAGTCTCACAACAAAAGGGTATTGAGCAATTAAGCAAATACTCTTGAGATTCTCTGACACTCACTATTATCTTCTCCACAAATATACTGATTCTCACGCCGGAGGGTTACCCCAAAGAGGACCCCTCTGTCCCTTTCTGAGGGGTAAGTAACGGCGCTGTTCATTTTGTAGGTGGAAGAACACTGATCCAGAAGAACCATCGGTGAAATAGTATAATCACACCCGAGGAAAGTAGATCTGCTACCAGTGAGTAGATCCACGTTTCTTCACATGGAATAAATTACTTGGTGAATAAGTCGAGCAAATGACTTGGACAACAAGGAATTTATTTATTATCTATTGTTTAAATATGTTTTTACAAATTAGTATTTGAGTATGATAAGGAGTTTGTATACTAGTCTAATTAGGTGGTTTTCACTGGTTGGACTCTTGAACTGAACGAGTTTTATTTCACCGCACTGTCGTGTCTTCGAGCGAGTGTTTATGGGCGTTAATCTTAGGTGAATGTTTTACCAGGACCAAAAGACGAGTGTATCCCGATGTGATGAATTTAGCCAATAGTTAATTTTAAAAAATCGTTGGCCGTTAAAAAAAAAGTTCCATTGGCTGTAAATGAAATGTAATTTGTAGCAGAGGTGAGAGCGTATGAGATGTCCTTTTATTTTAAAAAATAAAATTAAATTACAAATGTAGCCCAAGAAGCCCAATAAAGTGGCCCACACCCATCTCTCTCGGCCCTAATGAATATCACCGGCTTTCGTCCTCTCCACCGCCGTATCGAAAACATCTGGCGAATTTTCCGGCCTGAGCCTGCAGTCGTGGTCATCACGCGCCTCCTCAATTTCATTATTTGATTCACAACCTCATCGTGTAAGTTCTTTATTCTTATATAGCTCTAACCCTGGCCTTTTAATTTTATCGTGAAATTTTGATAATAATTATTAATTAGGTTAAAATTCACTGATAATTCATAATTTCTTCGTGTTAACATAAATTAATGTAGTTTTGCGTCCAACGATTACTATTTTAAAGATCAAATGTTCGTTTAATACTTTAATGCATATGCTTGTTTACAATTTGTAAACCAGCCCGAGATTGACTCGTTTCGTGCTCTTTATTTTTTAAAGATTGAGCTCGGCTCGTGAGTCTTTTTTATTTTGAAGCTCGAGTTCAGCTGGATTTTTGTTTATTAATTTATACACATTTATAATTAATTTTATTTATATTGAGAAAACCTTTAATGAGAGCGTAAACTCGACTCGAGCTGCAGTAACTTAAATGAGTTGAAGCTTGGCTGTGCAGTGTGAAATTAATACATAGAAGTCCAAACGAGTTCAAAGTTAAAAATACACAAAGCTCGATAAGGCTTGATGATCTAAACAATCATCCCATACAAGGGTCTACCTCTGGCTCGATAACTAAACAAGCTTTATTTGAGGCTCGGCTCGAGCTTTTTATCGATCCGAGTAGCTCGTGAACCTCTAATGTCGTGTTTTCTGTTCTTCAGGAATACTGAATACTGAGTTTCTGGTGCATACATTCGGAATTTTATCAACGTTTTTAAATTTCGTGATTGTTCGAGATGATATGTAAAAGCAGTTGAATTCAAACATGAAGGTGCTTGTTACAAGCCGAGGTATAATCAGTTAACGAATCACATCTTGTTTTGATCATCTGTTTACTAATTATCTGTTAATGCAGGTAAGTTATTCTACAATATTAATATTCTGTACGAGCGGTTATCATCTACGCGTATTATATCCCTCAATCTGCAACAAAGAGCCTGTTCTTCACTAAACAAAATCAATCATGAACACATTACAAGATTCGATGAAAAAAGACAGGCAGTCGATTCCGTGTGCCAGATATTAGAGGGCGGTCAATGGTCAACATCTTTGGAGAACACTTTACTAAAACATAAAGAAAGTGCACAACCCGATTTTGTTATTTCTGTTTTATGGAAGTTAAAAGATGTTAATCTCGCGTTAAGTTATTTCAAATGGGCCGAGAGAAAGACCGGTCAACCGCATTGTCCAGAAGCATACAACTCACTTCTTATGGTGATGGCAAGAAGTCAAACCTTTGGTCAACTCGAGCAAGTTTTCGAAGAAATGAATCGTGCCGGTTTTGGCCCGGGTAATAACACGTGTATCGAGTTAATCGCGAGCTGTGTCAAGAATAATAAGGTTAAACAAGCTTATGACATTATTCAGTTAATGAGAACGTTTAAGCTTCGGCCCGCGTTTTCCGCTTACACGACTCTTATAGGCGCCCTATCAACCGTGAATGAACCCAATCCCGATCTCATACTCACGTTGTTTCACCAAATGTAGGAGCTCGGTTATGAGGTACACGTGCATCTATTCACAACTGTGATACGTGTGTTTGCTAGATCTGGTCGGGTTGACTCGGCTCTTGCTTTGTTAGATGAAATGAGAAGCAATTATGTTGACGGTGATATTGTTTTATATAACGTGTGCATCGACTGCTTCGGTAAGGCGGGAAAAGTGGATATGGCTTGGAAATTCTTTCACGAAATGAAAGCTCACGGTATCATGCCGGATGATGTCACATACACTAGCATGATAGGTGTTCTATGCAAAGCTAATAAGCTCAACGAAGCCGTTGACTTGTTTAACCAAATGGAGCATAACAGGAAAGTCCCGTGTGCGTATGCTTATAACACTATGATCATGGGTTATGGGATGGCGGGAAGGTTTGATGAGGCGTTTAAATTACTTGAGAGGCAAAGATCGAAGGGCTCGATTCCGAGTGTCGTGGCGTTTAATTGTATTCTCACTTGTCTCGGGAAAAAGGGGAAAGTAGACGACGCGTTGAAGTTGTTTGAAGATATGAAGAAAGACGCGTCGCCTAATTTATCGACTTATAACATTGTTATCGATAATCTTTGTAAGTCGGGTAAGCTTGATATCGCGTTAAATATTCGAGATTCCATGAAGGAAGTGGGCTTGTATCCGAATATCTTAACCGTTAACATAATGATCGATTGGTTGTGTAAGTCACAACAACTCGATGCCGCGTGTGAAATATTTGAAAATCTTGATAATAATTGCCCGCCAACCGTTTACACGTATTGCTCGCTTATCGAGGGATTAGGTCGACATAACCGAATGGATGACGCGTATAAGTTATACGAACGGATGTTGGAAGCGGGTGTTACTCCAAACGTTGTCGTTTACACGTCTCTCATTAGAAACTTTTTTAAATTAGGACGAACCGAAGACGGTCACAAGGTTTATAAAGAAATGATCCGAACCGGGATCGTTCCCGATTTAACGCTTTTGAATACGTACATCGATTGCGTGTTTAAAGCGGGTGAAACCGAAAAGGGTCGGGTTTTATTTGACCAAATCAAGAACCACGGTGTCGTACCGGACGCGCGAAGCTACTCGATACTAATTCACGGGTTAATAAAAGCCGGGTTCGCACGGGAAACTTATAAAATATACAACACGATGAAGAAAACCGGGTGTGTTATGGATACACTCGCGTACAACACGGTTATTGACGGGTTTTGCAAATCGGGTAACGTTAACAAAGCGTACCAGCTTCTTGAAGAGATGAAAGTGAAGGGGTGTGCACCGACCGTGGTCACGTCCGGGTCGGTTATCGACGGGCTCGCTAAAATCGACCGACTCGATGAAGCTTACATGCTTTTCGAAGAAGCTAAATCTCAAGGTATTGTGTTAAATGTAGTTGTGTATAGTAGCCTTGTTGATGGGTTTGGTAAAGTAGGCCGAATTGATGAAGCTTATTTAATAATGGAAGAGTTAATGCAAAAAGGTTTAACCCCGAACGTGTACACGTGGAATTGTATGCTAGACGCGTTAGTAAAAGCCGAGGAAATCGATGAAGCACTCGTGTGTTTTAACTCGATGAAGGATTTAAAATGCATCCCAAACGCGATAACGTATAGTATAATAATAAACGGGTTGTGTAAAGTTCGAAAATTTAATAAGGCGTTTGTGTTTTGGCAAGAGATGCAAAAACACGGGTTGCAACCGAATGTGGTTACATATACAAGTATGATATGTGGGCTTGCACGGGCCGGAAACGTTTTGGAGGCTAACCGTCTTTTCGATAGGTTTAAGAAAAGTGGTGGTGTACCCGACTCGGCTTGTTATAATACTATGATTGAAGGGTTGAGTGCGTCGAATCGGGCGATGGAGGCGTACATGTTGTTTGAGGATACTAGGTTGAATGGGTGTTTTGTGTATCCTAGTACTTGTGTTGTACTCATGGATTCATTGCATAAGGCTGAGTGCCTTGAGCAGGCTGCAATTGTGGGTGCTGTTTTGAAGGAAACAGCTAAGGCTCAACATGCTTCTAGTTCTATGTAACATGTTTTTTTAACATTATATTGGTGTTTATATCAGAATTATGTTTTAAGGTTATAAATTTTGAATCTTTTTAGTTATATTTGCTTTCTTGGATGTATACGTGTTGGATCAAATATACTGTTTCCTGGCTTTAATCATCTTAACGAAACCTTCGCCGGAAATCAGAATACGAAATCCAAACTCATATCTTCAGATGGCGTGTGACAAGGACGGATAGGGGTAAATACAATCTGGCATTGGCATTACTTCCGTGCATCTTGGAGACTCGACAGAACCCGACACTGGCCAAGGATCCGGACAACATCGCACCCATTTGGGTCCATAATAATGATCTTGAACCAAGCTTAGGGTTTTATCCTTATCAAAATGGCCCGACAAGTCGACAACCCATCTGCATGACACTTCAAAATAATAGCATAAAAGCGACAAACTGTAAATCTGTTGAAGTTTTTCGCCTTTGATGATTTATCAGGTTGCATTGCTCGAGGAAGAGTTTCACAATCCATTTTTGGATCACTTTTTTCGGGGTTAATATGAGGAAATCCGATCACTGTTCGAAAGTCGAAACTACCAATCGATTTTCCCAAAGAGGAACTTCCGTTTCCTGTTCCCCGTAGCGACCCTTGAGGGATACACGGGCACACATCTGTGAATCCTGAAATGTGAAGTGTTAATCTTGATTAAAGGACTAGAATGGTAAATTAACAAAGTTAAAGGGTTAAAGATTAAAAGTTGGTGATAAAGATAATCAAGAGAAGAGATAAAGATGAGTTGTGAAGATAATTATTAGAATTAGAGACCGAGTTTGTTTATTATTTAGTTGAGTATTGTTATAGGAATTTTGAGTTGGAATAGGAAACAAAATGAGGTGTAGCCGTGTAGGGGCAATGTAATATGTATGGTTTTCGTTCTTTATAATAATACTGTAAAGAGTTAAACAAGCTGTTCAAATATCGTATGTTTTGTGTTTTGAGTTTGTG
>NW_027499878.1:0-86557 GCF_021521415.1 Bidens hawaiensis | reverse complement strand
ATAGCGAATCAACTATAACGAATCAGGTTGTTACAACCGTTTTGTAACAAACTCTGACACCTTATGCCACGTGGCAAAAGTTGTTATGACACAACTCCCAACGTGGACGCGTGTCACATGAATCTGTTTATCTAATTAAACGAATCAGATAACACGAATTAACAACTAACACGAACTGGCAAACGAATCACTTGAAAATCCTTAGTGAATTGATGAAATATGTTAACGAATCAAGTCCAGATTAACGAATCAAACTTGAATATTCATATCTTCAAATCTTCAAAGAAGATTTCCAGAAATCTGGAAATGAAGAACTTCAACCCAGTATCTCAAATCTGTATACTATCTCGATTCTCAACCAATTCGAACAAATAACCTACCAAAATACTCGTAACCTCATCGCGAATCTAACACACTAATCCTCGATCCCAAACGACTCCGATTACCGAACCAATTTTATCACAACATAAACTCTGTTTCAGACTTAAACCAAAACCAATACCAATCCACACAAAACCAAATCAAACCTCAATTCCAACTCACAAACCTGTACTAATACCTTAACCAACACGAATTCACTCCAATTCGTTCATAATTCAATCAATTCAACATAAACTTAGTCCAAATTCACTTAAACAGAAAACTAACAATATCGAAACCTAATTAAACACCAAACCAAGTGTAATTGAGCACCAACGGCTCTGATACCACTTGTTGGAACCCGATTAATTCGTATCAATCTAATAACTATAACACTAACATATCTCAGATCTGTGGATAGTCGATTAATAAGTTTATGTAGATCTAGCTCATAATTACCTTTGATTAAGTGTTATATATGTTTATATATTATCAGTATATGTATATCAATTTGTATAATATTAGGTTGAAGATCGAGAGAGCGATTGGACAGGGTTTCGATAATGAACTCTCAAAACTTAAATTATGCGTGAACAATGTTCACTATATATAGAAGATAGGTCTGGTTCGCTAACATTCACTAGCGAACCAGACGCTACTTCGTTACATACATTTAAATAACGAAACACCCCCTGATTCGTTAACATCCTCTAACGAATCAGGAGGGATTAAACTTAAGTCTTAGTTCGCTAACATCCCCTAGCGAACTAGACTGCACATATAATGAACTAGATAATAATTAAACTAATTATTACATTAAATATTAAACAAAAACATTAACATAATTACAAAGACTCAATACGCAAAACCGTGCACTAACAACCTTTCGGTAATTTGTAAGCCTAGTAGATGTAAAAACATCTTAATGCTGTAACTGTAAAATGTGTCATTTTCCAATGAATGTACTCACCAGTATTTCTTGCTGATCAAATATTTTAAACATGTTTAAGGTGACTTGTTAGAGACAAAGGAATGATGCCTGCGGGCTTCCAGCTTAAATAAGTGGCTTGTCACCATAATTAAGAAACGTGTTTTGTAAATTAGGGTTTAACCCTATAAAACTTATGTTTGTATCAAAAGGGATTAAAATCCAGGTTTATCATAATAATAATCATGGTGTTTTTATAACTCTGATCATTTTTCCTAACTACGGTTCTGATGAAAATTTCCGCTGCAAAATAATTTAATAAACACCGATACCACCAATCAATGTTCACAGCTTCCCTCCCGGGGTATTGGGATCGGGGGCTGTGATAATGAGGGCGTATATGTATGCATATTTTTTATGTATGGGCGTATACCTACGTATGTATACAGTGCATGTATGGGAGTATTTGTGTGTACGTATACCGTATATGAATGTACAACGTGTATGTATGCATGCCATGTATGTACGTATACCGTATGTGTATGTACGTATGTCGTATGTATATATATATATACATACATATATATATATATATATATATATATATATATATATATATATATATATATAACGGAAATGGATGTATAGCGTATGTGTATGTGTGACATATATGTATGTATGACGTATACGCACATAAGCGTTAGATATGGACTTATATGATGGTTAAGATAAGACTAAGTAAAGAATTAATAAAGAAAGGTAATGTTTAAAATGAGTAGGACTTTGAAAGAAAGGCCAATGAAGTAAACAAACTCTAGAAGGGGTAATTGATTGATGTGCCTTATTACACAGTCAGTCGTACATTGCAAAGGAAGGACCTAACCGCCATCAGAAGCAAGACACATGTGAGTTTGTAGCCCCTTTCTCTTTTATGTTTCCGGGGTTGCGTGCATACTGAGTGTCGAGTCGATTTTATTAAGTCTTTAAAAGTGTGATGTTAGATTATTAAATTATAAATCATTATAATGATTATAAATGCTAGCGTGTAGTTGAATAAGTGAAGAGGTTACGTGTGCATGATTATAGTATGTATGCTTATAGTCATTTATGTGCAAGTGTGTGTAAGAAGTGTGTACGTTTGTATTTAATTATTTATGCAAGCGTGTATGAAGTAAAGTGTGTATTATATATATATATGTGTGTGTGTGTGTATACATATAAATATACGAATGTGCATGAGGTGAAGCATGTAAGGATATGTATGACTCATAGATGCTTGAATGTGAAGGAAAAGCGGTATGGTCTACATGTCTACCAGTGAGACCTTATAACTTAGGATGACAAATCCATGTAACTTCGTGTTGGACGTAGAAAATATGCGTCGTAAACATTAGCGAGGATTAAGCCTCTGTATGTTTGCGTGTATGAGTGGGTTAACTAAAGTACTAGTGAGGGCAAGCCTCTACGTGCTTTCGTGAATAAGTTGTGTGACGTAATTGCTAGTGAGGGTAAGCCTCTACGTGCTTTCGTGAATAAGTTGTGTGAAGTAAATGCTACTGAGCTCAATCCTCTATGTGCTTTCATGAATAAGTTGTGTGACATAAGTGCTAGTGATGGCAAGTCTCTACAAGCTTTCGTGAATAATTTGTGTGACGTAATTGCTAGGGAGGGCAAGCCTGTACGTGTTTTCGTTTGTTAGGGCGTAAGTATCAGAAAGGGTAAGCCTTAACGTACTTACGATGTCGGTAAGATGTCAAGTTTGTGTATGTTGTAAAAAGAGTAAGTGGTATTAAATATCAGTATGTTAAAGATGAATAACAAGTCATGATGTATAAAGTGGAGTCGTAAACTAGAACTCACTAAGCGTAGCTGACTTTTAATATGCACGCAGGGGAGTCGAATGAAACAGCTGGCTTGAGAGAGTGACACATGGCATGGACTTAAGAGACTGGCATTGGAAGAAGAAGTTTATCATGTCCTATGTTATATTTAAAACAAGATTCGAAATTATTTGTAATGAATGATTGATGTTTTTATTATTCTGAGTAAGTTTTAATTCACTCTAATATTTAGAACAGTGTTTATGAGAACATCCAACGCTAAAGTAGGGCATGGGACCCTGGGCCTTATAATTTGGCGTCAGAGCATAAGTTCGAGAGAATTAAGCATCCTACATGCTTAGACTCGAACAGAGAATGAGACTTAAGTAAGAAAAGAAAGAAAATTCCAGTTCAAGAAAGCCATGTGTCACCCGAGCAAGCTAAGTAAAGGTAAAGTACATGATTTATTTCATGTATAATGTAAGAATGTGTAAGAACATTAGCTTAATTGCTAGGGATATGATTATTTGATTGTTTGATCGATTGATTAAATGTTTAAACGTAGAACCTAGCACAAGTGGACTCACAAAGGGACATGTATAGGACACGGAGAATAACATGATCAGCTAATCACAACTTGCCACTATAATTACCTGTTAGCCTTATTATCCTTGTACTAAATAGTTCCTCGAGTGATGAAGTTTGTGTTTCCGTATAGAATACGAATGGCTAGAGCAAGGAAAGTTTTTGGTCAATGAGGTCGTAAGGGACGTCGTGGTAGGCCACGTACTATCTGGGCACCTCCTGAAGAACCAGTTACTAACACGATGGAAGAACGAAGTGCGACTGTGAGAGAACCAAGCAACAATGAGGGGTATCAACTTGATCCTGCGGTTCAAGCTCCCATTGCACAAGTTGTAGCTGCTGCAGTAAAGACCTGCATCCAGAAGGGTCTGCGGGAAGCAATGAAAGAACTGCTGAGAGGGTAGGAGAGAGTGGCAAGAAAGGTGACTCAAGTGAGGTTAGGTCTGTGAAAGCTGATGAAAGGAAAAGGGGCCGAGGTGAGTGTAACTACAAGTCATTCGAATGTTGCGACCCGCCGAAGCTGACTGGTCTAGGAGATGCAATCGATACTCTCCAGTGGATAACCACAATGGACAGGGTTATCTGAATTAGCGAGTGTCGTCCCGATCAAGTGGTGGGTTATGTTACCCAGTCCTTTGGCAACAAGGTAATGTTCTGGTGGGAAACGGTGGAACAAAGGAAGACACTGGAGGAGATGGAGACCATGCTATGGGAGATCTGAAAACAATGGTGATGAAGCGGTTTTGTGCCGATGCTGAAGTGGAGAGAACATAGATGAGATTTATGAACTTGAAGGCGGGAAATATGACGCACTGCGAGTACACCACTAAGTTCAACCGCCTGTCCAGGCTGGTGCCGAATATGGTGAACACTGAAGCGAAACGGATCAAGTGCTACATCAGAGGACTTCCACAGAATGTACGCACCTTAGTCAGGGCTAGTAAACATGCTATCTTTGACTCTGCTGTTGAGTTAGCAGAGATGGTTTACGACGACCTTGCTGTGGATGACGTGGAGGTAGAAGAGAAGAAAGGAACCACTCCTGGTAAACAGCCCGGTGACTTTGTAAATAGCATGGGGGAAAAGAAATATCTAATAGAGGGAAAAGAGGCATGTGAAGTGTGCGGGAAGATGCACCTGGGGGAATGCAAGGCTGGTCCAAACCAGTGCTACCGATGCGGAAAGAATGGGCACATCTCTCATGAATGCACCGTCGACCAGAAATGTTACAAATGTGGTAAGTCAGTACACATAGCTAGGGATTGTGGAGAATCCAGAGTGGTGGATGGAAGAAGGGGAGACGCGTAGAAGGATGGTCTACCAGCCTCCGAAAAGGTTGCAGGAGAATAAGTGGCTTGCCACAGTTTGTTTTATGTTATGTTTGTTAATGGGTGTCTTATGTTATAGTTTGAACCTATGTTTGACGAGGTGGGTACACCTGAATGATTTCTTTGTATTTTCTTATGAATGACTTGTGATTGACCTAGTGAGCCAAAAAAAGTAGACGATTATGATTTGGATAATGTGGCTTTTATAGTGTGATAAAGTATATCATTGGGGACTTCATGGGAAGGCTACCTAAGAAAGCTAAAACCCATGATCAACTTGATGATTGTGTAGACAAAAGATAAAGTGGTAAGCAATAAAGTTAGGACATAAATCCGGTTGGAGTAACCAAGTAGGTTTCGGGGATGAAACCTCTTTTAGGAGGGTAGACTTGTAGCATCCAAAATATTATTTACGTTGGTAGAATTAATTTAAGATATTAGAAAAATAATAATAATGATAAAAGGATAGCGAGTTAAAATAGATGGAATTCAAATCATGGACATAAATGAATATGGGCATAGGGTCCATGGGCTTAGGGAGTATAAATACCCCTTAAACCCTAAATCCTTTCCATCTCCATAATTCTACACCTTAGCCTACATCATCTGAAACACACATTTAAGCCAAACACTCTCTACACTATTCCATTCAAAGATCCAAGACCAACCGAAGGTAAGAAATAGTTTATCTCAGCTGACCCAACAATTTAGACCCCGACACCGCAGCCCCGGGAGTTGAGCCGTTTGAATCTAGATCTAGCTTTATTCGGGTATTTAATCAACGAAAAACAAGCTTAAGGGCCACCTTAGCATAAATCGGGAAACCCCGACGCTACGTGGGTTATAAACGACCAAAATCCGGCCAACCACGGTGGTTAACGGCGGCTGATGGCGCCGGAAATGAAAAAGTACCCTAAAAAATTCAAAGAAGAAGGGTGACCTGAACATATAGGGCGTATATGTATATGTCGTATATGTATAGGCCATATAAGTGTGTATGCCATGTATGTTCAGTGTATAAGTATGTATGCAGTATATATTTGATCAGCTTATAAGTATGTACGGGCGTATATGTATGTATGTATACGGTGAATGTATGGGCGTATATGCATGTATGTATACCGTGTATGTATGGGTGTATATGTATGTATGTATGTATACTGTGTATGTATGAGCGTATATGTAAGTATGTATACCGTGTATATATGGGCGTATATGTATGTATGTATACCGTGTATGTATGGGTGTATATGTATGTATGTATACCCTGTATGTATGGGCGCATTTGTATGTGTGTATACCATGTATCTACGGGCACATATGTATGTATGTATACCGTGTATGTATGGGCATATATGTATGTATGTAAGCATGTATGTATGTATACCGTGTATGTATGGGCGTATATATATGTACGTATACCGTATATGTATGTAGAACGTGTATGTATGCATGCCATATATGTACGTATACCGTATATGTATGTATGTCGTGTATGAATGTATGGCGTATGTATATATTTATAGAACGCAAATGCATGTATAACTGTAGGTTCCCAGCCGGATCTACAAGGAATATCTCGTTCTACGTAGGTGCGGAATCCCTACGTAAGACGATACGAGCGTAGAAGACGATATACATTTAACACAATCAAACACACGTTACAATAAACTAAGAACACGTTGTATTGCAACTAGAAACACGTGATACACCAATCACTGATTACACGAATTCTAAAACAAATTTTTCAAACAAGCCGTAACCTATCCGTATTTATCATACGACAACTTCGCCTAACATGTTTAGGCGAAGTTGTCACTAACTTCGCTTGTTCCACAAGTTCGCCCATATCAGGCGAACTTGTGAGACAACTTCGCTTAAATCCAAATACAAAACATACTAACTCGATTACAGACACTATATACTGAACTACTAACATCATGTACCAACAGACTCCCCCTTGGAAGTAGCTTCATATCTCTATCTTCAATCACGTGTCTCGTAATCCCAAAAATCTTGTATCTTCCATCTTCAAGCATGAACGCCTTCTCGTACACAAACTGAAACTACTCTTTGATATTTCTTTGCTTCTTCTTTCCAAGCAGGAATATAAAATATCTTTTTCTCGTTCAACACCTGCAGATCAGCTTGAGACAAATTCACTAAATGCATAGGATCATATACTCTCATCAGCTCTTGTTCATCTTCATCTTCCATTACTGCTTCAGCTGTTTCACAATCAACGTACCACCATTTCAGATCTTTGAGCACATCCTTGGGCATTTGTTTCATCGGAACTTCTTTTATACACCGGATCAGCTTATACTTCATTATCATCCAAGGCTTGCCATCTGCTCTCATTCCTCTATCTTTGTCTACAACGAGCTTTCCTTTCTGTGGTTTCAACAGCTCGAACTTTTTCTCCTTTATGCTTTCCTTCCAGACTATCTTCCCAATGACCCTAGCCATGTTATCATCACTCCTGTTTATCAACCCCAACCTGGCTAAGTCCTTCACTTCACACACAGGCAACGTATTCAACGATCTCAATAACCTCTTGAAATACTGAACCCCATCATACCTTTTAATCACAAAAAACCTCAACTGCTCATCATATAACCAGCATATAATCCCCTTTTTCGATTCAGCATAACCCCTGATGTTGTAACTTTTCTTGAACATAGTAGGAACCGCCGGTTTCTTAGTCTTTACGAACCACTGAGCGTAGCCTTCTTTCCATCTTGGCTGCTCCTCCCATTATGTCTTATCACATCCCATATCTTAACCCATATCTGACTTATCAACTTCCGGAATCTCGCGCTCAACGTTCTCCTCCACAATCTCTCCTTCTTCAATCTCACTATCAATGACAATCTCAGCCCCAATCTTCTCAATCTCTTCAACCGGTAACACATCGTCGTCACCTACAATATCATCATCCATCATCTCTTCAGCATCCACAACCACCACATCATCACCCCCTGAACCGCCAGCTGCACTCGTTGACTCCCCCTGAGATGTGGAAGTCCCAAGAGCTTGTTCAGTTCTTGGCAACTCTCCACTTGCACCTTTCGATGCATTGGGATCATCGTCTCGATCGTTGCTCTTTTTTGTCCTCAGCTCGTCACCCTTACAGCTCGTCTCCCCCTGAGATGCCAAGAACTGTTTCAAGGCATCAATTATTTTACCATGCTCGATCAGGAGGGATGACTGAATCTGATTCTCCGCAACGAGGCGCTGAATAGCATGGGTCTGGATAAGATTTAATCTTGATTGTTCTGCCACGACCCTTTCAAGCGCTGCTATTCTTTCCGAGTCGGATAGGGTTGCATCGAAATCAAACCTCAGATGTGATATGTCTTGAGTGTACGGAGGAGGGATTCCCAATGTAACCGGCACCTCAGAAACAGGTGGAAACGTAACCGCAGGTGGTATCGTAACCGACAACCCTGCAGTAGCAACAACTGTTGACTCAACAAATCTTGCTACGACCTCCGATGAAGTAAGAGTTGGAGGTGGCAAGGACACAATCTCCGGAGCCGAGAGCTGGAATGTAGTGGGTGGTATGCCAAACGAAGATGAGGTAGTCACCACGGGAACATCCGTGGCGCTTGGCCCTGTAACTGGTAATGGTGTAGGGACTATAGTCATACCAGACAGTGCGGGTGGAGTGAAACGAACCACCCTTGAGCTCTCACCAGCTCCCGAACCTGCACCTGCCCTTTCCCTTCTCGATCTACGGACCAACTGATGTAAATCTTCCTCAAAGTCCGAATCACTGTCATCATTGTCTCTCTTCCTCTTCCCATGAATCCTTTCTTGTGTAACTAAAATCCGTCTAGCTTCAGCCACATCATCATCTGAAGAATCAGAATCAGCCTCCGTCGTAGCTGCCATAGCAACATTCACACTAGTAACCCGGGTTACCGAGACCTGTACCTCTTCCTCAGGGTCAACACGATCCATATCAAAAAATCCTTGACTGCTAAAATCAGCTTCAAGGTCTACATTTTCCTCCGGTGCCACAACAGGAGCAGCAGGTAAAGCTTGTTGTACCTCAGGTGGTGGTTGAGGTGCTCCAGCCTGTTGTGGTGCCAGATCCCGAAACTCGTCCCCACGAGATGGGACATACTCTGGATTGATCAAGTACCCAAATAATGGAGTATGTCGAGGACGGAGCTCAGGTTTGCTCCTCGCACTTGATGATCTGCACTGAGCGAAGATCCTCTTGCTTACACTCTCCACATATCTAATCGGGCGGCGCTGAGGTAACGTGGGAGCAACATGATTCAAGATCATTTGAAGGAATCTTGGATACATCAGAAATCTCTCACGCGCCACCGCTCGTCTTTGACAGTCTATCTCGTAGAACACCATCTGACTAAAGCTATAACGCTTATTGTAAGTCAGTGATATCATTGCCGACTGCATGGTCGCACCCATTCCATCTGTACCAGCCTTTCTCCCTGACATACACACGATCATCACGTGCATAAGAAATCGCCATTGGTCAAACAAGAATCCATTTCGTCTTTGAGTATCTCCCAATGGACCAGAATATCCCATTCTCAGAAAAGCACCATCTCTGAATGGAGCCACGAAGTCTGTAGGATCGTCTCTCATTTCATCCCCAAACTGCAAAGCCACCCTGATCTGCTCAGATGAGAACTGCACTATTTGATTGTTAACCGTTGCACGCATAACCGGGGGCTCGACTCGACAGTCATATTCCACTGTCTGCCAGAAATCTTCTATGTTTGGCAAAGAGATAGGCAGTGTTGTAGTAATAGCGTGGAAGATACGCGAGCAGATAAGAAACGTGATGATTTCGCGGAAATCATCAACACCGCTCGCATCCGGGTCCAGAGTAATGTACATGTTATGCCCCGGGAAAAACTGCCGATTGTTCTCTCCTCCTTCGTCACCTCCAGCACCACCTGCTCCAGCTACAGCTGCCATTTCTGCAAGAAAAACAGTCTAAGTTAGAGAATCGTCAAGTCAAATCACAAGTTCGCCTATTACCATGAGCGAAGTTATGATTTATCCTGTAAAGGCGAAGTTTGGGGTGGGGCGAAGTTGGGAACAACTTCGCCTTAACTTTAAGTTCACCTGATAACAGTTAATATAAAAAATTAAAAGGGCCAGGCGAAGTTAATGATAACTTCGCCTAACCACAACTTCGCCTCATATACTGTTACATAATTAAATATCAGGCGAAGTTAAACCTTAGGCGAAGTTAAGGATAACTTCGCCTAAACTATAACTTCGCCTGAATATGAATCGGCAACAGTTTAGACGTTCAAACGAAGTGATTTTGGTCTATTTGGAGATTGCGGACTCAACCAAGACATGTTTTTGAGACGATCTAGACGATCAAGTTGATTACGACCACGTGAAAATAAGTTTGAAAAGCGGGTGTTGAGGTTTCGAATGAACGGTGTCAGTAACTGATCAAAACGACCTTTGATTAACGCCATTGTCAGTGATTATACGATAGATGACACTACACACCTTTAAATCGGATTAGAAACTGAGAAAAACAACAAGATGTGATTCGAGATATAACTTCGCCTAGGTTACTGGAAGATAAGTTCGCTGGTTTTAGAAAATAATAATGATTTTGACCAAAAATTTCTTTATATAGGGTCAGAGTTATACAGGCGAAGTTATGGATAATTTCGCCTATCCCATAACTTCGCCGATATTAAACTTTACAAAACAAACCCCTATAATTTGAACAATTTGCAATTAAGTTTTAAAAACATCCTTTAAAGAGTTAAATGATACGATCAAGACCAAGTAACCAGATATAAAGTCATAAAACGACATAAGTAGAATAAAACTTAGAAATAAAGTACACGGGATCAAATTTCAGTCTCGACAGGGACTACCACGTTTTAGAAAAGATCCGAACAGGAATCATACTAATTAAGTGACTGTCACACAGATCCATGTTCAGCTGTATGATGACATAAAGAAACAGGTTGTAAGCAGGTAAATAACTTAGAATGGTTTTCATCGCTTCTGTGATACGGGTTAGGTTCAATTAAGCTCAAAATATAAATAGGCAACACATCAGAGATTATGATGTCTCCTATCTATTCTCAAAGCGTATTTGGCTTTCCCCAAGTCACCCCGAGTTGACCTCGACCCGTAGTGTCTGATTAAATAGTAAGTACACGTCGATCTGTAGAGTCTTCTTCCCATTCTCTTTCTTGCATCTTGATTGAGAAGAATTAACATTATAAGCTCTAGAATGTCTCAATAACACATAATAATTTTTTTTTTTTTAATAAATATTTACACATTTTCAGAGTAGTAAACAACTGCAAATCCCGAATCTGGATCACTGCAGTTTCTTGACACGCTATCTTCACGGGAATCAGAACACTCACGGGCTCGTGTATGACTGGGTAATCGCTTTTCTGCCTATCATTCGGAAAGATATATGCGGAGACATACACAACTGTTAATGAGTTTCCACTTAAGATCGACGAGATTTAGTTAGTATCACTTCTACTTTTACGCACCATAAAAATCTACCATGACAAACAATGACTGTTCTAAAGTCTTTTAGGCCTAATAACTTCACTAGTTAAGCACACAGAATCAGTTTGTCTATCACTTTCCAAGGTTGGATCAATTTTCTTTTAAACATAGTAAAGAAACTTCTTACGAAGTAGTAGACTTGAAAAATTATTTCATCTCCCAAAAAAAATTTAACTCCTATCGCCCCGATCAAGTCGAAGTTTTCAGGTAAACGGCTATCCTGAAGATCCAATGGATCAGCTGGACCGACCACATACGAGTATGTGTCCTTCTAACTAAGTATGAACGACTAATTTTTAGCGAAAGATTAAACACACATCATAAACCGCCCCGGTCACTTTTACTCATCTGGTTAATGGCTATCCTCATACTCTACAGGTAGAAATGAGGACCAAACATATCCGAAGATATGTCCTTCAAACTGAAGCAACCGACATAATTCTAAGCGATAGTGACGTTTTTTTTTTTTATTATTTTTTATTTTTTATTTTTTTTTTAAAGTAAAAACGAAAAACATGGTTACTCGGGATTGATCATCCCATTTAGCTCAACAAGGTTTTGAAAACGAGTTTCGTCAAACGCTTTAGTAAACAAATCAGCGAAATTATCTAACGAATCAACCTTTTCGAGCACTATCAATTTCTTCTCAGCACAATCCGGTATAAAATGATGACGGATGTCAATGTGTTTACTTTTGCTGTGCTTTACGGGATTGTTAGTTACTGAGATAGCAGCAGTGTTATCTATGCAAATAGGAGTATGAGTGAAATTCAGACCGTAATCGCGCATTTGCTGTTGTATCCAAAGAACCTGGGAGCAGCAGTTCGATGCTGCCATGTATTCTGCTTCACAGGTAGAAATGGCGACTGAGGTCTGCTTCTTGCACTGCCATGACACTAATCTGCCCCCAAGAAACTGACATCCACCTGTTGTTGACTTCCGATTCTAATTGCATCCTCCATAATCAGAATCCGTGTAGGCGACTAACTCCAAGTCCCCTCCTTTCGTGTACCACAACCCTAGCTTAGGATTGCCTTTGAGATACCTCAATATCCTCTTCACACCCTTTAAGTGAGATTCCTTTGGGTTTGCCTGAAAGCGAGCACAAAGACAAACTGCAAACATAATATCAGGTCTAGATGCAGTTAAGTACATTAAAGAACCTATGATTGCCCGATATTGGGTGGGGTCCACGTCTGCATCACTGTCTGAATCAGCACCCAGTTTATGGTTGACGCAAACTGGAGTATCAAATGGAGTGCTGTCCTCCATCTTGAAGCGTTTGAGAACGTCATGGACATATTTAGTCTGATGAATGAACATCCCATCTTTCTTCTGATCAACCTGCAGTCCTAAAATGAAAGTTAGTTTACCCATAGCACTCATTTCAAACCTCTTTTTCATGACGGCTTCAAATTCCTGACACATGCGACTTTTGATGCAGCAAAGATGATGTCGTCCACGTAGACTTGAACCAGAAGAAAGTCTCTTCCTTTTCTCTTAACGAACAGTGTGCTATCGATCTTTACCCTTTCAAATTCATTCTCAAGCAAGTAATCGGATAGAGTTGAGTACCAGGCACGAAGGGCTTGATGTAGCCCATATAGCGCTTTACTTAGCTTGTACACGTGATCAGGAAAGTCTGGGTCAGGAAAACCCGGAGGTTGCTCAACGTACACAACCTCATCGACTTTACCGTTAAGAAACGCACTTTTCACGTCTAGCTGGAACACCTTCATCTCCTTGTGTGCAGCAAATGCCAAAAACAATCGAATCGCTTCCAATCTCGCCACAGGAGCAAACACTTCATTGTAGTCGATCCTCTCTTGCTGATTAAAACCTTTTACAACCAGCCTTGCCTTGTTCCTGATAATTATCCCATTTTCATCTCTCTTGCATTTGAAAACCCATTTTGTGCCAATCGCATGCACATTTTTCGGTTTTGCAACCAAATTCCATACCTACATCTTCTTGAACTGGGCTAACTCTTCTTGCATGGCTTCGACCCACGAGCTGTCCTTGAGAGCCATTTGATAGTTCTTTGGTTCAATCTGGCTGATGATGCAGGTGTACAAGCATTCGTTAATGATGCTTGTATCTTTAATGCTTGTGTAAAGACAAGTGTGCTCATTCAAGCTTCGTCTTGTTTGTACACCGTCGGACAGATCACCTATCACGTTCTCTAAAGGGTGATTTTTGTGAACACTCGTAGTCGGAACCGAACTGACTTGCAGATTGTCTTCCAGGTTCGAAGGTAGCTCATCAATGGGTGATTGTTGTTGAGAGTGAAACGGATTGAAGAATTCCTCTTCTGTAGAAGTAGCCGGGGTATCGACGGCATTTGACGAGGAAGGTTGACATTCATCGTACTGCGGTCGTTGCACAAAATTTTCTTCCTCATCATAAAGCATCTTCGTAGCTATTCTCTCATCAACTTCTGTACAATCCAAGTAAGGCAAATTAAAAGATTTAAAAAGCCTATCATAGTCGAAAGCCCCAGCGGGTCCCGTTCTTGGTTTTGGTGATTTGTAACTTGTGATGTCAGTGTTACACACCACCTCAACCTTGCTGGTCGATAGATTAAAGACTCGTCTGTTGGGTGTCCCAACAACATATCCGACTAAAATACCTTCGTCGGCTATTTCACCAAATTTTGAGTTCGTATTTAATATCGAACACGGGGACCCGAATGGTTAGAGACCACTCAAGTTAGGCTTTCTACCATGCATAAGTTCATAACATGTTTTATTCAATCTTTTAACAGTTAAAACTCTATTAAGGATATAACAGGCTGTTGCAACAGCTTCAGCCCAGAACACCACAGGAAGTTTAGAATCAGCCAGCATGGTTCTGGCTCCTTCAATTAGCGTTCTGTTCTTCCTCTCAACCACCCCATTTTGTTGCGGAGTATACAGAGCGCTGTACTGGTGGTCTATCCCTTTCTGTAAGCAGAATATCTCCATCTGATAGTTTTTGAACTCTGTCCCATTGTCAGTCCTGATGTATTTAACCTTTTTCCCCATAATATTCTCAACCTTGGTAATCAAATTCATTACCAACTGAACCGTTTCATCCTTTGTCTTCAGGAAATATACCCAAGAATATCGAGAGAAATCATCAGTTATCACCAAGCAGTATGATGTTACACCTAGGCTTTTTACATTCACGGGACGGAAGAGATCCATGTGAAGTAGGTCTAGGGTACTGACTATTGAATTAACCTTCTTGGTGTGATGAGATTTCTTGTGTTGCTTTTCCTTTTTGCACGATAAGCATTGATCTTCAAAGTTGAAATTTTTCAAGGGAACACCCAGCACCAGCCCATTCTTGACAATGTAGTTCATTTTTCGAAGATGAATATGCCCCATTCTTCGATGCCATAACTCGGACTCCGATTTAGTTGCTTTTGACAGAAGACATGATTCTTCTGTTGCCATCTCAGTCGACCTCATGTCCATAACATATGTATTCTTTTCCCTTGGAGCCTTCATCACTATCCATGCCTCTGGTATCTTGAAACCAGGATACAGTACGATCGCTTCATTTTTGGTAAAGTGCACAGTGTAATCTTTGTCACAGATCTGAGACACACTCGGCAGATTATGCTTCAGCTCTTCAACGAAATTCACCTTTTCTAACTTCATTTTACCATTAGTCACCGTCTCAATTCCAGTAATTCTACCTCCACTCTCTCCAGCAAAACTTACTCTTCCTCCTTGAACAGGTTTCCATTCGTGTAACAAATTCTTGTTACCCGTCATGTGCCGGGAACAGCCGCTATCCACAACCCATAGATTGTTTGCAGCCCTGTTCAACTGTTCCTGCACGATTAAAGCAAAGGATTAAAATCTGGGGACCCAAGACCTATTGGTCTTGGGTCGATTAAATCTGTTAAAATGCATCCCGTACTTTGGCTGTCCAAAGTTAGTATTAGAATGATTTCTGTAAGTCCTAAAAGGATACCTTCTAGTAGATTGACTATGAGGCCATCCAAACCTTCGTGAATTAAATGAATTATTACTAATGATTTGGTTGTTAACAGGGAAAAACTGAGATCGACTTCTTTGAAAACCAGGATTAGTCCAATGTCTGAACTTTGATGAGTTTTCATTTTTACTATTATAGTAATTACTGTTAGTTCTATTCTCAGTTTTCGAAGGCCTCATACCTCTGAATCTCTGATTCAGAGGGCAATCAGCAATCAGGTGTCCTATTTGATTGCATCTGAAACAGCTCCTGTGTTCAACTTTCGTCTCAACAGTTGTTTTAGATGTTGAGGTTGCATTACTGCCCGTTTGTCTAACATATGGTGGGACATACGGGTTTAGTGGAGAATTCTTTTCAGTTGGTTTATGTTCCTCTCCACGTTTTAGTAACGCTGCCTCTTCTTTTGTCTCACTAGACTCGGATGTCTTGTCCGAATTTGATGAGACAGATCTAGGAACATAAATCTTAACACTCGAAACAGGCTTACTTGTTTCGCTTTTACTAACTTCTGGATCTTTAATCGTAACCTTAACAGGAACTGTCTGACCAATTTCAACATCAACAGATTTCTGATTACTAGGATCATAAGTATAGTTATGATTATAAGGGGGTGGGACTTCAGAATATCCAATTCCTCCCCTTTTAACTGGGGAACGTTGATCACTTACGAGGTGATCAAGTATTGCGGAGGAATTTCTAAATTGCTCAAGCTTTCTGTTTAGTTCCACCACTTTCACCTGGTAATCAGCTATCTGTTTATCTCTTTCAGCAATTAGTTTGGTTTTCTCTTCTAACACTTCATAGATAAGATCAATTACTTGTATTTTTTCAGCTAGACTGGCTTTAAGACTTCTGATATCTTTCTCACTAGCTTTTATTTTTACCTTGTAACTGTTTTCTCTAGTTTTAGTGTAATGATGATCTTCTTTTAATGTTCTAAATTGAGCATCCAAACTAACAAACTGATCAGTTATTGTTTTCAATTGTTCAGACAGATTTTCACATTTCGTACAAGGGAGTTTAGGACTTACCTCAGAAAGCAGATCGTTCACTTCTGCCATGTAAGCTTGATTTTCTCCAGTCACTTTCTCACTTCTTGCAGTTTCGATGTTCACCAAATTGGCCTGTTCGAACACTTCCTCAACTTGCTGATTCCAATTATATTCTCCGTTCTATCTGGATATCATAGCCTTATTTTCATTACTTCCCCCATTCGGTTGTGTTGGCCTGTTCTGACTACGTTCAACACGTTCATTTGTGCATTCTTTAGCAAAGTGTCCATTTTGTTGACAGTTATAACACCGAACCTTTGACTTATCAAAACCTGGTCTTTCACCAATGAATTTTCTACCAGTCTTCTTCATAAACCTTTTAACTCTTCTTACTATCATTGCCATCTGCCACTGCAGATCCATCTCCTCCAGATCATCAGCATCGATCTGATCATAGTCTTCGTCTAAAGTTGCAGGATCAACGATTTTACCTTTAATGTAATTTTCGTATGAAGCAATGAAAGATACATAGAGAGCAAACTGCTGTTCAGCAGATTTAACACTCATGGGCATCTGAGAGTAGTTGTTGTTCGGAACACTTGAAGAAAAACTACCCTTTGTTGTTTGAGGTTTAGAAGTATTTGTTCCACCGGCTACGAAACACACATCACCATCCATGTTGAGAGTTACATGACCATCATGAGTTGAGTTAGAGCTCGAGTCTCCCTTTGAGAAGTAAGCAAATGATTCTGACTTCGAACTTGAACTTGAATTAACTTTCGCACCATACATTCCCGGATCCTGAACCTGATCAGTTGGTGTCTCTTTTCGAACCATGTTAAGTTCAAAAGTTCGTAGTTTGTTGACTGCTGTTTCCAAGTCAATGTTGGCAAACTCTTTATCTTCTCTCATCAAGACAGTGTACATCTCCCATTTCGGTGGGAGAGCATCAAGGAGTTTTTCTACGATCTCCTCTTCTTTGTAAACAATGGAATAATTGCTGAGTTCGGTCATCAGGTGATAATATCTCGTGATGATATCATCAAGTGATTCATTCTTCAAATACTTGAACACCGAGAATTGGGTTTTGAGTAGCTTAATCTTGGATGCACGTATCCCCACATTACCTTCAAATCGGTTTTCAAGTGCTTCCCATAGCTCTCTAGCGGTCTTATATTTCCTGAAGGTGTGAAGAATCTCTTGTGGAAGAGCCATTGTTATCGCAGCATGAGCTTTGCTTTCAGCCTCATACATCTTCTTTTCTTCCTCTTCCATGTTATTGTACTTCTTAATTTGTTCACGACCCTCATACAAAGCCGTTGGTGGAATGTATCCATCTTGAATGCACACCCACATCTTAGCATCTTGATATTTAACATACTGTTCAAACCAATCTTTCCAAGCCACGAAATAGGTTCCCTTAAGCATTTTCGGTGCCTTAGTAGCTGAACCTGCTTCCACCTCCATTTTTACCAGTTCCGTAATATTTATGGAAGTCATCTTTTACCAAATGAAAACACAAAGAAACCCGAAAAATAAAAATTTTATTCTGAACAGTACTGTAGGCGAAGTTAAACTTAACTTCGCTTAAGTCTTAACTTCGCTTGAATTCTTAACTCCGCTCCCTTTTTAAATTCGCCTGATTAGGCGAAGTTGTGGATAACTTCGCTTAAGATAAGCGAACTTGTGAGGTAGGCGAAGTTGTTAATAACTTCGCTTAACCTTATATCTTCGCCTAAACCCTACGAACAGTAGCGGCAACTTCGCCTGATGAACAATTGTTTTTGCAGTTTAGATTTTGACGTTTTGCGAGGTATGCGAAGATGTAATGGGTTGTATTTGATGGTGGGAGGTGAGTAGGACACAAAAACTTGGTATATTAACGTAAACTCGTCCCGCGAATAGTCGAACGGAACGATTTCTACACCCGTGTGATAATCCCGAACCACACAATCACGAGCAAATGCTCTGATACCAATTGTAGGTTCCCAGCCGGATCTACACAGAATATCTCGTTCTACGTAGGTGCGGAATCCCTACGTAAGACGATACGAGCGTAGAAGACGATATACGTTAAACACAATCAAACACATGTTACAATAAATTAAGAACACGTTGTATTGCAACTAGAAACACGTGATACACCGATCACTAATTACACGAATTCTAAAACAACTTTTTCAAACAAGCTGTAACCTATCCGTATTTATCATACGATAACTTCGCCTAACATGTTTAGGCGAAGTTGTCACTAACTTCGCTTGTTCCACAAGTTCGCCCATATCAGGCGAACTTGTGAGACAACTTCGCTTAAATCCAAATACAAAACATACTAACTCGATTACAGACACTATATACTAAACTACTGACATCATGTACCAACAATAACGTAGGTTAATGTATGACATATATGTATGTATGATGTATATGCACGTAAGCGTTAGATATGGACTTATATGATGGTTAAGATAAGATTAAGTAAAGAATTATTAAAGAAAGGTAATGTTTAAAATGAGCAGAAATTTGAAAGAAAGGCCAATGAAGTAAAAGAACTCTATAAGGGGTAATTGGTTAATGTGCCTTATTAAAAAGTCAGTCGTACATTGCAAAGGAAGGACCTAACCGCCATTAGAAGCAGGACACATGTGAGTTTTTATCCCCCTTCTCTTTTAGTTTTCGGGGTTGCGTGCATACTGAGTTTCGAGTAAATTTTATTATGTCGTTTAAAGTGTGATGTTATACTATTAAATTATAAATCATTATATTGATTATAAATGCGAGCGTGCATGGGAAGAAGTGGAGAGGTTACGTGTGCGTGATTATAGTATGTATACTTATAGTCATTTATGTGCAAGTGTGTGTAAGAAATGTGTACGTTTGTATTTAATTATTTATGCAAGCGTGTATGAAGTAAAGTGTGTATTACATATGAATGTGCATGAGGTGAAGCATGTAAGGATATGTATGACTCATAGATGCTAGTTAGTGAACGAAAAGCGGTATGGTCTACGGGTCTACAAGTGATACCTTATAAGTTAGGATGGGAAATCCCTTTAACTTCGTGTAGGACGTAGAAAGTATGTGGCGTGAAAATTAGCGAGGATTAAGCCTCTGTAAGTTTGCTTGTTTGAGCGGGTTAACTAAAGTACTAGCGAGGGCAAGACTCTACGTGCTTTCGCAAACAAGCTATGTGATGTATGTTCTAGTGAGGGCAAGCCTCTACGTGCTTTCTTGAATAAGTTGTGTGACGTAAGTGCTAGTGAGGGCAACCTCTACGTGCATTCGTGAATAAGTTGTGTGACGTAGGTGCTAGTGAGAGCAAGCCTCTACGTGCTTTCGTGAATAAGTTGTGTGACGTAAGTTCTAGGGAGGGCAAGCCTCTACGTGCTTTCGTGTGTTAGGGTGTAAGTATCAGAAAGGGAAAGCCTTTACGTACTTACGATGCAGGTAAGATGTCAAGTTTGTGTATGTTGTAAAATGAGTAAGTGGAATTATTTATGAGTATGTTATAGATGAATAACAAGTCATGATGTATAACGTGGACTTGTAAACTAGAACTCACTAAACGTATCTGACTTTTATTATGCACGCATGTGAGTAGAATGAAACAACTGGCTTAAGAGAGGGACTCATGGCATGGACTTAAGTGAGTATGCACGCATGTGAGTAGAATGAAACAGCTGGCTTGAGAGAGGGACACATGGCATGAACTCAAGAGACTTACATTGGAAGAAGAAGTGTTATGATGTCCTATGCTATATTTAAAGACAAGATTCGAAATGATTTGTAATTAATGATAGATGTTTTATTATTCCCCGCAAGTTTTAATTCACTCTGATATTTAAAACGGTGTTTAGGAGTAATGTAAGGCCTCGTTACCGGTGCCCTACATTGGACGTTGGATTTACTCGTAAACACAGTTCTATTAATCTGAGTTAATTAAAACTTTCGCGGAATATTGAAATTTTCATAACACATTACACAATAATTCTTAACTTGTCTTAAACAACCATCTTGTCTTTAGAATTAAAACATTAAACATAAAACATCTTGCGTCTTTAGATGCCAACCTCTTATTCTTCTGCAATGTGGCCCTGCTCAAGTCAGCTGTCTCATTCTACTCACTTGCGTGCATACTCAAAGTTAGCAACATTGAGTGAGTTCTAGTTAATCATACTACATACAACATACAACACATTCATAACTACATACTTTCGTACTTACTTCATACTTTCATACTTTAATATACTTACTTACTTCCATACTTTTTTTCATATTCACACCTTACGTTTTAAAGAGCATTACACCCTATAACCTTCGTATATATTATTAGGGTATGCAACCCTTTAACCTTCGCATATGTTATTAGGGTATGCAACCCTTTAACATTCGCATATATTATTAGGGTATGCAACCCTTTAACCTTCGCATATATTATTAGGGTATGCAACCATTTAACATTCACATATATTATTAGGGTATGAAACCCTTTAACCTTCACATATATTATTAGGGTATGCAACCCATTAACCTTACATTACTTTTCATCATCATTATCATTATCACATTCATACGTACCTTTCATAGTATCATACATACCATATTCATATATACTTCCTTATTCACATATTCATATCATGTATAATACACGATACTTCCCTTAACAATACGTGCAATATCCGAAGATCGTTCACGTACCATCAAGCATGCATTCATATCTTAAACATAACTATCATATTCATCATAAGGTCTTACACTTACCATTTAAGGTAAGTGTATTAACATTCACATTGAGTATGCACACATCCCTGAAAACATAACAAAGAAATGGGGCTACAAACCCACCTGAACTCGGTTACGTTCACCGTTAATGGCTATTCCATTCCTTATTTGTGCGTGACTAACTGTATAAAAATTACATGTATCAATGAACTATCACCACCCATATCGCGTTTCTAGTCTAATAATTACCCTCAACGAACAGGGGTCCGGGGGCAGCGCCCCTGGCAGCGGGGTTCTAGGGGCGGCAGCCCCTAGCGGGGTCCAAGGGGCAGAGCCCCTGGCTGGGGTCGAGCTGGTTCGCTAACTCATTCGCTATAACGAATTATGCATGATTCGTTATCTGATTCGTTATCTGGTTCGTTATCTTATCACAACTTGATTCGTTATCTGGTTCGTCATCTTATCATATGGAATTGGTGAGTAACAAATGACATAATTCGTTATCTTAACATGGCCTGATTCGTTATCTTAATCTAACGAATGAATAGATAACGAATTAAAGGTTCATTCGTTATCAAGTCAAAAGAATGAGTCCCATTCGTTATGACCGCGTAACGAATGATCAATCATAACGAATTATCAATAGTGCTTATCCAAACTTTGAATCAGGGATCAAAGTCAAAATCGTCAAGAACAATCAATATCATATATGCGATTAAACCCCAAATTGCGATGAAACAACGTGATTTTGGTATCAATGAACTCGTATTTGCAGCGCCTACAAACCCTAACCATTCATTCATCCAAATATTCGTGTTTATATGGTGCGATTACCCAATACAAGAACCCGGTTGTTCATATTAATAATTAACCAATATATTGTTAGCGAATTTCGGTGAGATTTGTTGCGTTGGATTCGTTTTTACCATAATCAAACAGATCTATGATTTCTAGACTAGATCCGAACTTAAAAGAAGAAGTTATCGTTATAAACGTACCTTAAACGAGTCGGTTTACGAACACGGTCTAGTCTTGATGTTGTTTTGGTTCGTCACAACGTTTTAGCACCAACGGGGTCGGGTTCCACCTTCGGATCTTGGCTCTAGGTATAGGATGGTGTTTGTGTGTGTTTTTCAAGGTGTAGGCTATGGTGTAGAGATGGATAAAAATGGAAAGGATTAGCGTGTAAAGGGTATTTATACTGCCTTAAGCCCATGGACCTAAGGCCCATTCCATTTCTTATTCCATCTTCTAAAGTCCAAGCCATCCTCTTAGAATTTATTATCTAAAACGATACACGACACATTATTGCATGAATGAAATTCCCTTTTATTATTATAACCGAAAGTAGGATGTTACAAGTCTTCCCTCTTTAAAACCTAACTATTACATAAACAAATTCGGGTAAAACTTGCGCATCTCTTCCTCAACTTCCCAAGTGGCGTCTGATCCCTTGCGATGCTTCCATATCACTTTCACCAAGGGTGTAACCTTGTGATGAAGCTGCTTTTCCTTGCGATCAACAATCTCTACAGGTTGCTCTAAGTAGTTCAGCTGTTTATCAACTTCAACATCCATTAATGGCATGCGATGTGTCATCAGCTAGCCATTTCCTCATATGTGAAACATGAAAGGTTTGATGAATTCCTTCTAACTCCATAATCTTAAACGGTCCTATGTACCTCAGACTCAACTTCCCTCTCTTTCTAAAACGAATAATCCCTTTCCAAGGCGAGACCTTGAGCATCACATTGTCACCAACGTTAAACTCAATTGGGTGTCGCCGCTTATCAGCATACAACTTCTGAAGGTCTTGTGCAGCTTTGCTTCTTGCCTTGATCTGATCGAACTTTGACGAGGTTTCTTGAAGAACTTCCAAACTTCTGAGCTCTTTCTGACCAATCTCTCCCCAACATACAGGAGTTCTACAACGTCTACCGTACAGCATCTCAAATGGCGGCATGTCAACACTTGAATGATAGCTGTTGTTATAGTAGAACTCTGCTGGATGCAGATAATCATCCCAACTTCCTCCAAAGTCTAAAACACAAGCATGTAGCATATCCTCAAGGGTTTGGATCGTCCTTTTAGACTGTCCATCTGTTTGAGGATGATAAGTCGTAATGATGTCCAATCTCGTTCCCACAACTTCATGGAACTTCTTCCGAAACCTCGAAGTAAACCGAGTATCTCTATCGGAAATGATCGAAAACGGTACTCCATGCTTAGATACAACCTCTTTAATGAACAAACTTGCTAACGTTTCCGACGAAATGGCCACTCGTATAGGCAGAAAATGAACACTTTTAGTCAAACAATCCACTGTCACCAAAATGGTATCATGATGTTTAGCGGTACGAGGTAGCTTAGTTATAAAATCCTTGGTGATGTGTTCCCATTTCCATTCAAGTATCTCCAAGGGCTGCATCTTTCCATAAGGCTTCTAATGTTCGGCCTTGACTTGCAAACAATTTAGGCACTTACCGACATAATCTACTACATTGTTCTTCATACATAGCCACTAATAATCTCTTTTCAAGTCTTGGTACATCTTAGTGGATCCCTGGTGGATTGAATATCTTGACTTATGAGCTTTGTCTAAGATTCAACCTCTAAGATCCCCATGGCGTGGGATCCACATACGGTCAAACCTAGTTTTAACACCATGAGTGTTTTCCATCAACTCGTCTTGCTGACCGAAAATCCTCTCTTTCTTTACTAGCCCTTCATCTATTAGCACTTCTGACTGCACCTTGATGATTTCTTCATATAAACTTGAGTTCATAATTAACTAGTACGACTTCATTGTTGCAATGACTTCCTCATTCTTACGACTTAGTGCGCAAGCGACCACATTAGCTTTACCAGGATAGTACTTAATGTCACAGTCGTAATCCTTTATCAATTCACCACCTTCTCTGCCTCATGTTCAATTTTTTTCTGCTCGAAGAAGTAGCTTAAACTTTTATAAGCAGTGTAAATGGTACACTTAGTATCATACAGATAATGTCTCCATATCTTGAGAGAGTGCACTACTGATGCTAGCTCTAAATCATGTGTCAGATAAGTACTCTCATGAACTTTCAACTGTCTAGACGCATAAGCTATCATTTTTCCTCGTTGCATCAACACGCAACCTAACCCATGATGCGAATCATCAGTGCAAACAACCAGATCCTCGTCACCATCGGGTAACGCAAGGATTGGAGCTTGCGTGAGTCTTTTCTTTAATTCTTAAAAAGTTTCTTCTTGAAACTTACCTCAACTGAATACTACCGACTTTCGGGTCATACCGGTCAACGGTGCGGCTATCTTCTAGAAGCCTTCGATGAATCTCCTATAGTAGCCAGCTATCCCTAAGAAGCTTCGTATGTCAATCGGGTTCTGCAGAGTGTTCCAATTTATTATTGCCTCAATCTTAGCTGGGTCCACAGTAATCCCCTCAGGATTGATCACGTGATCTAGAAATTTCACTTCTCGCAACCAGAACGTGCATTTAGAAAACTTAGCATCCAACTTCTTTTCCTTCAGAACTTCCAACACTTCCCTCAGATGCTCGGCATGTTCAGGCTCACTCTTTGAATTAATCAATATGTCGTCGATGAAAACGATAACTGACTTATCCAACATCGGCCGACACACCTTATTCATCATGTCCATAAATGTTGCAGGAGCATTTGTTAGACCGAATGACATCACGAGAAACTTGTAGTGTCCAAACCGCGTCCGAAACTATGTCTTAGGGATGTGTGCCTCTTTCACTTTCAATTGATGATAGCTTGATCTCAGATCTATTCGTGAGAAACAACTTGGACCTTGCAGTTGGTCAAATAGATCATCAATCCTTGGCAAAGGATATCTATTCTTTACTGCAAGCTTGTTCAACTCGCGATAGTTTATGCACATTCTCATACTTCCATCCTTCTTCTTCACAAATAACACTGGTGCGCCCCACTGGGAAACACTTGGTCTTATAAAACCTTTATCGAGGAGTTCTTGCAGTTGGGACATCAATTCTCTCATCTCGGACGACGCTAGACGGTAAGTCGATTTCGCGACAGGCTGGGCTCCTGGTATTAAATCTATCTAGAATTCTATCTCACGCCCTGGGGGAAATCCCGGAAGATCCTCAGGGAATACTTCTGGGTAGTCTCACACGATAGGAACATCTTTCATTTCTTTCGTCTCGGCTGTAGCGTTGTGATGGTCGGTTAATTTGTATATGTTTTAGTTTGTTTATTGTTTAGTTTTAACTGTTTATTCTAGAACCATCGATACTTCATACGTGTATTACTGGATTTCAGGTCACAGGCGTTAAAGAACTCAATATGGACCTGTTGTAGCACGGAATGAAGACCCGGGATGGCCAGCACGCGAAACGAGAAGTTAAATAATATTTGCTGGTGATGAGACCCATCGCGATACGCGATGGGCTCCCTGAAGACCCATAGCGTATCGCTATGGGGTTTAAATGGACCTTTGACTTTCTGGTCCATCGCAATACGCGATGGACCATTGAAGACCCCATCGCTTATCGCGATGGGGTGTGCATACGGGATTTTTGGTTTATATCGTATTTTTCATCTTGGAAAACCCTAACTCCGTTTTGACGACCAAGAGGCGATTCCAGCAGTCCCTAGAGGCGATTTTTACCACCATAGCTTGTGCCAAGACCCTACATATGATTCATATCATCCATATCGAAGCTTCAACGATGTCAAGGCTCGGCTAATCTCCTAGAATCGCACCCGGGATGTATAGTTTGTAACCTTTACTGTTTTTTCACATGTGATTAAGAACACTTGTGTATTATTATTGATGATTGATATATGATTATTGATGTTTGGTATTTCTGTGTGTTCAGTCGGTTTAGGTTTACATTGGTCTGAACGATCTCTTACCAGTTGCTAGATAATTATTTTTTTAAAACCTCCGTGAATGATTAATCATAAATGGGTATGGGCCTAAACAAATTTGGAAGATTGGGCTACAAAAAAATGAACAATTCATAAATCATAAATGGGCTTAAACAATTTTTTTTTTTAAATATAAAAAAATATTTAAAAATTTTCGGGCCTACGGGGTGGTTGGGCCTATGGCGGTCGACTACCCTGCCATGGGCCTGGGCCGGGCCTGGACCCACTTATGAGATACATTCACCGCTTGCATTGCCACACTGTCACTACTCGTGGTCAAATTGAAGGGGTTGTGAATTTGAGGGATTTATGGGCCATGTATTGCATGAAGACCGACACAACGTGCAACATCACTTATTTGTTCTGCAAACTATTCACAATGAATGCAAATGCAAAGAGTTGAAATACGCTGATTTTTAGTGACTATGGATCTACAAGCTATATAAAGCTTACCATGCAGACAGAGAAGGAACCCGTAGCCCAGACCCGATTTCTCTTAACCTTGGTTTTTATATTAGCATGTAGATGTCCCAGCAGATCAGCAGAGACCCAGAAGTGTGGAAATTTCATGATGCCTATTACCAGGTTTGGGATCCCGAGGACCCTGCCAACATGATGATCCTGGACGATCCTGAGAGGAGATGAGGATCACCACCCCGACAGGCCATAGCTCGTCGCACAACAGTAATATCGAGTGATTATGTCATCCAATTTCTCATTCTTCAAGTATTTGAAAACCAAAAATTGTGTATTTAGCAGTTTCGTCTTCGGATTTCTAATGGTGGCATTTCCTTCGTATCTACTTTCCAACGCATCCCACATATCCCTAGCAGTCTTATACTTTTTGAAAGTATGAAGGATCTCATGTGGTAACGCCATGGTTATCGCAGCTAAAGCCTTGCTTTCAGCCTCATACATTTTATTCTCATCCTCTTCTATCTAACTGCACTTCTTCATCTATTCTCTCCCTTCAAAGGTAGTTATGTGTGGTATGTAACCATCTTGTATACACACCCACATCTTGGCATCTTGTCACTTCGTATATTATTCGAACCTATCTTTCCATTACACGAAGTTGGTTCCTTTAAGAAATTTGGGAGCTTTAGTACTAGAACCAGACTCTACTTCCATTTTAAACAGTTCTGAAAAACACATAGATGACATGTTTATAGGAATAATTTATATAGTTTTTTTTAAACTAACAGTCCGTTAAGTTCGCCTGGTCAAAATCAAAACTCATCTTTTCTATGGTTAACAACAGGAGTTAACTTCGCTCAAGTTAACTTCGCTTGGACAAGTTCACCTAACTTGTAACTTCGCCAAAAACCCTAGCGACAACTTCGCTGTGACGGCTAGAAAGTTTGGTTTTTCGTTTCTTTCAGCTAAGTTTTGAGTGTAGGGTTTGTGAGAGGTGTTTTTTGAGTGAGACTAGGCTATGGAATCATTTTTTGGTATAACTGAACGTTAAACTTGTGCAAAAATCCTTTGTAGGTCCCTAGGATGGATCACTATAGGAGATATCAAAAACGCAAAGGGTGCGGAATCTCCTAAATATTTGGTTTACAAGTATTAGTAATTAAAAAGAACACACCAACAAGGATTATAGAAAATGTTTACTTGTATTGAATATTATCTCAATGCCAATCAATACACGATAAAGTACTTCAAAAGTTTGTACGACTGGAATAATCACTAAACCCTAGGCTGAATATATGTTTATATAACACATATCTTCTCCTGTTAAATAATAGGCGAAGTTATCTTAACATCTCTTAAACCTTAACTTCGCTAATCACTAAGCCATTTATCTACAAAACACAAAACAAAACATATCGTTTATTAGAGACAAGACTAGAAATAAACCTATGAAGTATTGACACACCAAAATGCACCAACACGAGACAATGCATAAGTACGTGTATGAGGTACTTATAATGCTCACATAGAAATACCTTGTTGTATTGGTACTTGGTAAGATCACCTTTGTACTTCAAACGCCCAAACAATCCTCGTATCAACTCCTAATTGAACTCACATCGATCATCAATAGAATCATTAAACTGCAACAACTTTCGAATTAACGCCACATCAATGATAATTTTCTTATTCTATAATTTGGCCTAGATGTGATTCTCTTCTTGGACATACTTAGCAGTATTCCAAAAAGCTCAGTGATGCTAAAATAGATTGGAATATCGGTAGAGATAGCATAACTAATCCTTGACCTCCTGAGGAGTGAAATTACGTCATAAAACATCGGTCTACCGAAGAAATCTTCGACCAGGAATGAACATATATTGTTCTTCTTGTCAGATGGCAAGTCAACTATTTGAACCTCCTCTACTGGAACAGCAAGTTGCTCCTGGGCCGATTCGTCTCCTCGGCCATATCTGTAAAACCAAACATTTAGTATACATTATATACTTTCAAAACATAAAAGTTTAACACTTGGTAAATATTTCATTCCGATCAATCTCTGATTCGTTACTCATTCGTTATTTATTATTAACGAATGGTCACATTCGTTACATCAAATAAAACGAATGAGTACATTCGTTATAAATAACTCTCATTCGTTAAAAAAGTTTAACGAATGACACTTATTCGTTACATTACATAACGAATGAATTGTCATTTGTTATCAATATCACGAATGGACATCCCATTCGTTACAAAGAACGTATGTGAGTAAACGAATGATCTGTATGACTTTAATTGGTCACGATCAAAATTACAAAAATCAACTAATTGTCAAACATGAAATTGGAATTCACAATTCAACTCAAATAACATATTTAAACATTAAACGTTATATCATTTTGATCAGAATGATATCCTTAACAAGACTTGATACTTTATTTTGTTAAATTGATTCATTTTGATTATTAATTGGACAAATTTATATATGTTATATTATCAATTCAATTCACCTAGTAAACATGGTTCAAAATACAAAATTAAACACTCATTGGAATCGCTTTTACCTGCTGAATACAATGAAATCACTCAAAGATCGATTCAACAAGGTTTATAATTTGGAAAATTTTGGTAGAGTGTCTCTCTGTTTTCTCGAGTTTCTAGGTAAATAATGTGAACGAATGAAGATCCATTCTTTTACCCTAGAGTTTATATATATCGTACACTTGGCACATATCCCTAGACAACGAATAGACTCATTCGTTATGTTTAAATATATGCATGACAGTTCATTCGTATGTTCATTCGTTAACATAGTTAATTAATAAACACATACGTTAAACCATAACGAATAGCCTCCTATTTGTTATTCATTCGTTAAACTATTTTAACGAATCATCATTCATTCGTTATCAGATAGTGGAAGAGAATGTGCATGGGTAACAAATGTAATACATTCGTTGTCATACTTTAATGAATGTCATCCATTCGTTGTTTACATTAGCGAATGAGTTCTCATTCGTTACAATAGTTTAACGAATGGTGAAATTACATTTAAAATGGATTTTTACCATTTCAAATCAATAAATTAACTATCAAAATCAAAGTTTTGATAAATTTACCTTAAAATATACTTTAACATATTTACCCAAAGATAAAAAATTTACGTTAAAAATGCTTACAGTAAAAACTTAACTTAAAATGTAGGAAAATATTTTTCTTTTCAAATTTTTATCCACATATCTTGGTCATCAAAAATAATCCAGAGTTAAAATCTTTTTGAAATTTTATCACTAGTACAAAATACGGCTTCGATGACACACAAAAATCGTCACTGTAGGTAGTTAGTGACGATTTTTTCGCTAAATATGTCACCAAAGGTCGCGCCATTGTAGATGTTTGGTGACACACAAAAAATCATCACTGTATCTTATAAAAATCAGTCACCGTATAGTAGAGGTGTCACTATAGACCAGTGATTTTTGTTCCAATTTTATCAGATATTGTCAATATAAACCATTTTCAGTGACACATGTTTTTTTTTTGGTTAGTGGCAATATATCAACAGTTGGTCACATGAATTTTTTTTTCAATGTGACGTTTTGTTTGAAATTGGTCACATTACACTATGTTCAGTGTGACTATTGGTTGGTACTTGATCAGAATTAGAAACCAAGTTGTTAATCTAAGTTGTGACTACTACATACCTTCTAGTGACATAATACAAATGAAAATGTGACCTAAAACGTTTAATATAAACTAGTCTTATTTTAAGTGTCACTGTTGTGTATCCTTTATTCACACTAAGTTCGAAATTTTCTTGTTACATTTCCATTTAGTGACATATATTACGTAGTTACACGACCCTAACACACTTGTCACACTATTATTAATTAATTGTGAGTTTTTATGTATTTTAGTGGCAAATATTTTGAACAGTGTGACTATAGGTAGTTAGTTATCACACAATTGCTAATCTAAGTTGTGACTATTATATACCTTCTAGTGACATAGCAAAAATAAAAATGTGACCTAAAACGTTTAATATAAACTAGTCTTATTTTAAGTGTCATTGTTGTGTATCCTTTAGTCACAGTAAATTTGAAAATTTCTTGTTACATTTTACATATATTGCGCAGTTACATGACCATAACACACTTGTTGTCACACTATTATTAAATAAATGTGAGTTTTTATGTATTTTAGTGACAAATAATTTTGAACAGTGTGACCATATGCAGTTATCACACAATTTTTAATCTAAGTTGTGACTATTACATACCTTCTAGTGACATAACACAAAAGAAAATTTGACCTAAAACGTTTAATATAAATTAGTCTTATTTTAAGTGTCACTGTTGTGTATCCTTTAGTCACACTAAGTTTGAAAATTTCTTATTACATTTCCATTTAGTGACATATATTGCATAGTTACATGACCCTAACACACTTGTTGCCACACTATTATTAATTAAATATGAGTTTTTATGTATTTTAGTGTCAGATAATTTTGAACAATGTGACTATATGTAGTTAGTTATCACACAATTGTTAATCTAAGTTGTGACTATTACATATCGTCTAGTGACATCTCTTATTTTAAGTGACACTATCTTTGAATATTTGTTGTTAAATTTCCTTTTTGTGACATATATTACGTAGGTACGTGACCCTATAACATACTTGTAGTCACAAATATTTATGTAGGCAGTGATTATATGTAGTTAGTTATCACACAATTGTTAACACAAAATTACCAATATATACCTTTTAGTGACACTATCTTTAATGAATGTGACCATATATGTATGTTAGACACAAATTATTGAGTAAAATGTGACCAAAATGAATTATAATCACATAAATTTGATTGCAATTCACATTTAGTGACATTTGAGAAATAAGTATAGTAATGGATAATATAAAAATGAAACGATACCAAAATATTATTAAAATAAAATGAAATTCTTCTACATATATATAAACTTTTAAACAGGGGTAATTACAAATATGCATCATAATCTAAATCTCACTAGTTGAATTAATTAAGCCGGCTTAGCTGCTGCATTAGTACTACTCCTGGTGAACTTTGATTTAATATTATTCAACTAGACATATTCTATTGCTCCTTTTGTTTTAGGTGTTTTCTTGACCTTTGAATCTTTCGGTTGATTCCGCTGTTGACCATCAACATGTTTAGCAGTTGTCCCGTTTGTAAAGTCGTTGACCTTTTGATTTTCAGTTTGTTGTTCATCCTGTGTCGACACCATTTAAAAAGGAAAAAAACACCTAAGTTGTTTGAAATAGTTTAATACTTTAAAGACCATTATAGACAATAATTACAGAAACTCACATCAATAATGCAAAGATCCTTCGGCCAAGGAACAAAACCGCCAACTACATCCCCGTCTGTTCGCGGATCACGGATTTCATGATGTAAAATTGCTGCATCTTGTATCGATCGATCAATCAACACTTTGTAGCAGTCCTCTTGGACTGGAACATTGCGACATGTTTGTAGACCTTCCGACAAGTAATTCCTACCAGAGGCGACAACGTTTCTCTTGGACACAATTGCTAGTCGGCACTTGATAGTCTATAAAAATTTTGTCATTATATCATAAGGAAAAAATATAAAGACATATTTGTAAAAGTACATACCCGTTCTCCTTTTGGCGAAAGAGTACTTACTGGCACATGTGAGCTTTATGCATTCTTTTTGACGGTTTTTGAAGATTCCTAAATAACATTTTATAATTTCCACAATTAATTAATGAAGATTGTAAATTACTGAATTATTCAAAGAATAACTTACTTGATTGACTTTCTCATGTGTACAATGTTTCCTTCAGAAGTGGCTCGGTCATTCTTACCGGACAAAGTTGTAGTTTTTTTCATTTGGCATCCACCTGGTTGACTTGGAGAGTGATTTCCAGGACTTGTCTCATTGCCCTGATCAAATACTCATATTTAAAGTACAATGTTATAATAGAATTGAATTAATCAAAATAATATTAAAATAAAATAATAAGCTACTAGAGTTATGTTATAACATTTATGGATTGTTTCAGTTGAAGTATATGATCAATAACGGTGTCGTCATTTTGACCCACCGAATATGCAGTTTGATTCTTTTGGGACCCACTTGAATGAGTCAGAGACTGCTTTTCATGAGTGCAATGGAGTAGCAATGGATTAATTGATTTATATTTGTAAAAATATTATAGACAGATTCACTTACCTGCGATTGATTCGGTTTTGTCCCCACCTGATCCCCTGAATAGCAAGGATGGACAGTAACGCTCTCATGTCATCTTGTTTTTTATTAAGCGCATTTTTCATCAACATAAGTTCTTCACCTCCTTTCTGTCTTTCTTGTCTCTCTTTTTCCTTTTCGTCTCTCTCAGACTGGACCATAAGTTGAAGCTCCTTTATTTGTTCTTTCGTAGATCCTCTACTTGTCATGGACCGTGAAGATAATAGAAGACATTACTCCAGTTCCTACCCCTCTTACGCAGCCACGTTTTTCGTGGACAAAGACCAGTGTCATGGCATCCTCGCCTTGATCAACCTTCAACTCCCCAGCATTGATTTTTTTTTAATTTCCAGCTACACAAAATAATATGTAAAATCATTCAACTTCAAGTAATATGTAAAATCATTCAACTTTAGCAAGAAGATATGAATAAATTAAAGACAGTCTCCTGAACTCACTAGTTGCTGTGCGAGCATTTTAACCTCCTCATCTTCTATTTCACCATATTTGTTTTGACGGGCTTTATACCACATCAGACATTGGGAGGGAGGTACATCTTTCTCAACTTCGTTGTTTGCAAGCTTGTTATAATTTATAAGAAAAGTGCATTAGTATTAAATCACATAATCTTTTTTTAAGACCTAAGCATCTATTTAGGGAATTTTTAAACAATAAACACTTACCATTTTTTCTTCAAGAGTAGGATATCCACCTCTTCCCAACCGGTGGTTGTAACGCGACTTCGCACGAGCTTCCTTCCTTATGTCAGACGAATCCTTCATGAAAATTAAATCTCACATATGTCAATTCTTTATTAAATTTTATAAATATGAAAATATGATAAATGAAGAAATTATATATGTTGATAATAATTAAAAGATCGACCTATACCTTGAATTTGTCGGATTGTGTATACGCGACAAAGTTGTCCTAGTGATATTGATTAAGGATTATTGTCCGAAACCGTCTTGGAATTTTAGCTAACTTCTCTGGTTTGCCTAGGTTGGGGTGTATGTCCCGTTTATACACCCTACTTCTAAAGCTTCTTAAGTTTAACCGAGATGAGTCATTACAAACTTTCTTTTGTCTTCGTCTACTTCGTAATAATGCTGAAATAACAATTACAATTAGAATGGAATATAATGTATGCAAACAAATAATTTATCAAGCATTTTACCGTAATCTCTTCCCACGACTTATCCCTTAGTTCTTTGGATGCTTCCCTCCATGTAAGAACACTGACATTCACTTTCTCCCTGACCAGATCTCCTAAGAAACTCACGAATTCATATCTGTACTTTCCACTCAACCTGCCAAACACATCGAACTTGACTTTATGTTTTTTTCCCACCAGAATTTGTGTAGGCTCTTCGCATATTTGGCAGTCTGGTCTATCCCCTTTTCTTTTTATCTTTCGCATCTTTGGCAGTCTGTTCGTTCTCGTCATCTAAGGGACTCATATCAGAGTCACTCGAATAATCGTGAAATTCTTCATTAAACCGATCTTCCAATGCATCATTCTCTTCATATGTTCCTTCTAATTCCATGACTTACGACACAAAGTAACATGCAAATGAGAGTTTTTGATTGCAAATAAACATATATACAAATCGTCACAAACCTTAGTAGAAGAAGATAATTTGCTTTATGACAAATTTGCGTATTTCTGAAAATCGTCAATCGAGTTCTAGAACAGAAACCGCCAACAGATGTGGAATGAATCATTATGAGCATGTTTCAGTAACAATAGGAGTCTAATGTGTTCATGGAAGCAATGTGAAATTTTCAATTTTAGTTAATTTTCAATTAAAGATTGATTAACGGCGCTGTAAGAATAAATATATTTTATATATTTATTTATATGGTCATCATTGTCATTTATATAATAATAGATCAAAATAATTAATTATACCTTATTATATATTGGCTTGGTAATTGTTGATGGGTCATATTACTCTTAATAGCTAATAAAGGGTTTCCCCTTCGATGTATATATAGAGAGAATAAATTAACATCATAACCTAATCTCACACACATAAGAAAATCATGTGTCTCCTCTCTCTTCTAAACCGGGTTCCTCGCAAGAAACCTAACCATCCTTAACTATACATCCTAAAGGGGAACTCAATCAAGATGACAAGCATGTCGACTACATCATACCCTGCTGCGGTTACTACTCTTCATGCTGTAACAGGTTCATAGGTTTAATATTTATCATGTTTTATATTACTTACAAGAAGAACTGATCAACAGGCGTCAATTTGAATCCTACTAATATTAAATTGTCATCATTAAGATAGATTTGAAAAATTGCGAGGGAAAGACTTTGAGAAATTAGAAATTATCGCCGACCCTTCGGTTTCCAGCATGTGATTATTTATCATTATCTTTTTATATTTGTTTTTAATCCGCTAAATAAACCTATTCATAATGTTACTCTTATAAATACATAATGTAAATTTATATAGTGAAATTCCGACTGACCCAATCTTTTTTTATTATCGACCTCAATTATCCTATTGTCATTTAGTTTTTAATTATTAGCTAACATTTTTTAAAAAAATTAATTTTTTTAAAAAAATATAACAAAACAAGAAGTATTTATAATTTTATAATTAGGAGTTGAACTTAACTATTTATCCAAATCTAATTCCAAAATAAATTGATCCATTAATTAAAAACATGGCCTTTTAACCATTTAATTAACCCAAATCCAAGTTCCAATTGTTTAAAAAATAAGTCATTTCTTATCCGACCCAGCCCGATATTTAACAAACCCAAATTTGATCAGCATTTAGCTCGACATTTAACAAATCCTATTGGGGATAATAGAGTCCAATTGGGATAATAGAGTCCAATTAGGGATAACATATTCCAATTGGGTATAACATGGTTGAATTGGGGATACAGTGTCCAAATGGGGATAATAGAGTCCAATTGGGATAACAAAGTCCAATTGGGTATAATAGAGTCCAATTTGGATAACATAATCCAATTAGGGATAACAGATTCCAATGGGGTATAACAGAATCCAATTAGGGATAACAGATTCCAATGTGGTATAACATATTTCAATTAGGGATAACAGTGTCCAATTAGGGATATAACCGTGTCTAATTGTGGATAACGGTGTTCGATTGGGGATAATAGAGTCCAATTGGGGATAACAAAGTCCAATTGGGTATAAAAGAGTCGAATTGGGATAACATAATCCAACTAAGGATAATAGATTCCAATGGGGTATAACATTGTCCAATTAGGGATAACAGATTCCAATGTGGTATAAGATAGTTCAATTGGGGATAACAGTATCCAATTAGGGATTTAACCGTGTCCAATTGTGGATAACAGTGTCCGATTGGGGATAATAGAGTCAAATTGGGGATAACAAAGTCCAATTGGGTATAATAGAGTCCAATTGGGATAAAAGAATCCAGTTAAGGATAACCAATTCCAATGGGGTATAACATAGTCCAATTAGGGATAACAGATTCCAATGGGATATAACATAGTTCAATTGGGGATAACAGTATCTAATTGGGGATAACAAAGTGCAAATGGGTATAATAGTGTCCAATTGGATTCTGTTATCCCCAATTGGAATTTGTTATATCCATTTGGACTTTACTATCGCTAATTGGAATTTGTTATATCCATTTCGACTTTATTATCCCCAATCGGACTCTATTATCCCTGATTAGACTCTATTATCCCCAATTAGACTCTTATCCCAATTACTCTATTATCCTCCTTGACAAATTTAAAGAGATGGGGGATGTGGGTTAGTGTCTTAAGGAAAATGAATGTTCGGGTTGACACGGGTTTTAGATTGAAACGAGTTTGGTTTGGATAGGAACGAGTTCGATTTTGGATTGGAACAAGTTCGGTTTAGGTTTTGGCTTGGATTAGGTTTCGACCAACACGAGTTTCGCACTGAACGGGTTGGGTTTTGGTTACTTATGTTTTTTTTGGACGATTTCTTATATATTTTAATTTAATTTTTTGATTATTTTTATAAGGAGTTTTCTGTTAAGATTAAAAACCCTCAAAAAAATTTTCAAAAATAATAGTAAAAAATCATAACTCAAAATATAAATCAAAAATAAAAAAAGTAAAAAAACCAACAATGTTTCCTCTGTTGTCCTCGTTAAAAAAATATAAACAAAATATAAAAAAAACTCAACCCTAACCTGTTCCGACCCATGACCCGTTTCGACCCAAATCTAAACACATCACACGTAGGTTCAACCCAATTTATAAACACATCACAACGTAGGTTCCAAATCTAAACCTATGTGAGAAATACAAAGTAAGGTATGTATTATTTCCTTCTTTTTGATTAGTAGAATAATTATGTTGTTCGATTAATTGAAAAGAATAATTACTTATTCAGTTTAATTATGAGTAGATAATTATGTTGTACGATTAGTTGAAAAGGAAAGTAACTACAGAACTTCATACCTAAATAAATTATGTGAAATTGTTTGCAGTGGTGATTTCAAAGATGGACAAGCTTTGGATGGCAACAAATAGAAACAGAAAGGTTTATATGGATGGAGTTCTAAGTTTTATAGATTATGCAGTTAGCCATTTAAAGAAATCGAGCCATAAGCCAATAAAAAAATTCCGTGTCCATGTCAGACTTGTTTAAAACACATATCACTCCGTCTGGACGATGTGAAACATCACTTATTCAAACATGGCATAGATCAAAACTATACCATATGGTCTAAGGATAGAGAAAAGGATGAGCCCCAAATTAGTTATCCGGTTTTAGAAGACAACTATGAAATGCACACAACCGATTTTACATCGGAATTACCAACTGATCCCGCCCAAACAGTAAATATGATTGAGGCTACAGAAGAAAACTTCACGGATGACCGTGATTATGCAAAGTTCGTAAAACTAATTGAAGATGCTGAGAAGCCACTTTACAAAGGTTGTCCCGACTTCACGAAGATGTCTGCGCTGGTACAACTTTTCAACGTGAAGAGCAAGTACGGAGTTTCGGATAAATGCTTTACAGAATTCATTCTTGTCGTTAAGAAGATGCTACCAGAATGTAATGAAATGGCTAGAAGTGCATATGAGGTTAAGAGAACATTCAAAGCAATGGGGTCAGGTTATAACAAAATACACGCGTGTATTAACGACTTCATTCTTTACAGGAGACTGTACAAAAATATGAAGTATGTCCCACTACTGGAAAATCAAGAAGAAAGGTGGATGATATTAAAAAAGTAACATACAATATAATTCCAGCAAAAGTATTATGGTACTTTCCCATAATTCCACGGCTTAAACGACTTTTTTAGTCACCAACGACTGCACGAAATTTGAGATGGCACGTGGAAAGTAGAATAAAGGACGGTGTTTTACGTCACCCGGCAGATTCACCCGCATGGGCTGCTATAGATGAAAGATATGAATTCATTAAACAAGTTCCAAGAAGTTTGCGGCTAGGCATTGCAGCTGATGGGGTGGATGTTAATAGAGGAAATCGATACCACAGTGTCTGGCCAGTTTTAGCTGTCATTTACAACCCTCCACCATGGTTGTGTATGAAAAGGAAGTTCATCATGCTATCGTTATTGATATCGGGGACACCGGGTAACGATATTGATGTATTTTTAGCACCGTTGATTGAAGATCTACAACAGTTATTCGATAAGGGGTAGAAACATACAATTCATATGCCCGAGAAAGGTTTACTCTACATCTTGTTGTCTTATGGACCATAAACGATTAACCCGCCCTTGGTACACTTTGTGGTTTTCCATATAATGGCTTCTTTGGTTGTGTAGTTTGTGGTAAAGAAACAAACTGCGTTAGACTAAGAAGATCAAATAAGCAAAGCAATGGTGATCACAGACGGTATCTACCTTATGACCACCCATTCAGAAAGCAAAAGAAGTGATTCGATGGAGCACAAGAGTTTCGAAGTGAACCAATACCTAAGAACGGGGTATAAATATATAACGAGATGCAATATTGTATAAACATTGGGGGTAAGGGCCATAAGAACAATGAATCAGCCATGCAACAAGCTTCGAACGGGAGAGGTGGGAAAATAAAAAAACAAAGGGGATTAAAAGAATCAAATACAACAGAAGAAGGAAGCAACGGTAAACCCTATTGGAAGAAAAATTTAATATTTGGCATCGGAAACTTAAATATTGGAGGTTTAATTATGTCAACCATTGTATAGATTTTATACATATTGAAAAGATAATGGCAGAGAGTCTGATTGGAACACTGTTAAAAATTCTGGGAAAGAAGAAAGATGGATTGAAGGCTCGACTCGATCCGGATGATATGCACTTAAGGCCAGAGTTAACACCTAAGAGAGACGGCACAAACATTAGGCTTACGCTTGCGCGTTACACATTAACAAAATAGGAAAATGACAAGTTTTGTGATACGTTGTACAAGTTAAGGGTCCCATAAGGGTATTGTTCAAATTTTGCTAGTTTGGTTAGTCTAAAGGATAGGAAGCTAATAGGACTTAAATCACACGACTATCACATGCTTATGAAACAGTTTTTGCCCCTTGCAATACGATCTATTATGCCACAACCCACAAGATATGCTATAATAAGGTGTTGTTGTTATTTTTATATTCATATCACCATATCATTCCTTAATTTGTTTGTAAGTTGGAATAAAGCATGTGGTTACGTGACCGTATACTTTTTCATTTCAGGTTATGTTTTTTTTAAATCAATTTGTAACAAGGAGATCGAGGTTAAGGAGGTTGACAAATTGGAGGCAGATTTGTTTGTGACATTGTGCCTTCTCGAGAAATACTTCCCTCCATCGTTTTTGATGTTATGGTTTATCTAACCATGCACATTTCTAGGGAAGTTAATTTATGTGATCCCGTATGCTTTCAGTGGATGTATCCATTTGAAAGGTGTATGAAGGTTATTAAGGGGCACGTGTGAAACAAAAATAAGCCAGAATGATGCATTGCTGAACAGAATGTTGCTGAGGAGACGATTGAGTTCTTGAGAGAATTCAAAAAAGACTTACTATTGGCATTCCTAATAGTTTGAGGAACTCGATTGAAAATAAGAATATAGCAAGTAATAAGGACGGAGTCCCACTATCAATGGGCAAATCGTTGGACGACATTTCTTTAGATCTGTTCGTGAAAGCACATTTCTATTTGCTGCAAAATACAACCGAAATTGTTCCTTATATCGAGTAATTATTATGTACATGGATTATATTATTTTATACTCGGCACACAACATTTCTTGAACAACAACATCCTGACAAGAAAACAACATGGCTAGAGAAAGAACATAGCTTAAAGTTTGGTATGTGGTTACGATATAAGGTACGTATACTACATATTTCATAACGGCCTTACTAGTTAAATATTTATTATATTTGATCATGTGGAATTGAAGTTCACGCTTGTAGTATATATGTATCAGGTTAAGAGAGCGTTAGCGGAATCGCGAGAAAGTATATCAGAGACCGTAAGGTGGATTTTATATGGACCAAATAGAAACGTATTGAGCTACGAAGTCTATGACATCAATGGATATATATTTCGTACAAAATCTCGAGAAGGTAAAATGCACCAGAACAGTGGGGTTAGTGTAGTAGCAAATGACTTACACATTTCTAGAGAAGTTAAAACCTACACCGAGACAAGCTATTACGGGGTTTTACGGGACATATGGGTACTTGATTACCATTTTAGAAAAATCCCGTTGTTCAAGTGTGACTGTGTTGACAATAAAAACGGGGTAAAGAAAGACGACTTTGGGTATACATTGGTTGAACTTAGTAGATTAAGACACAAGAATGATCCTTTCATATTGGGCTCACAAGCACGACAAGTTTTTAATGTGACATACCAGCTCGATAAAAAATGTCAATAGTAATCAAGAATCCTCCAACAACTAATACGCATGCATACGAAGATGAGGAGTTTAGTACGGTGATTAGTTATGAGAATGAAAATGTATTGTCCCCTGTGGACAAAAAAGATTTGGGGAAGGAATCCCGAGATGACCATTACCGCAATGACGATCGGGATTTAATTATATGTACTAAGGTTTGCATTTCTTTCTTAATAATCTACTGATGCATTTGTTAAATCTGAAACGTTAAGTTGTCAACATGTACATTTGTACAAGTGTAGCTAACGCTTACATTTGATTGTATCAGGCACAAGTGGACCCTTTTTGATTATCACAAACGTCGACCATTGACTCGCATCGTTACTTAATACTAGACTAGTAACCTAAGTGATTTGATTTATATTATGTAATACTTTCTCATTATTTGTTGAGTCACATTATTATGTAATATTTTCTCATTATTTGTTAAATCTCATTATTAATTGTTATGTATATATGCTTAAATTTGGATTTGGAAAGTTACGGTATATAAGCTATTTATAAATGTGATTGGAAGTTATAGGGACTAGATCATCATTGAATGATTTTCGGCTAGCAAGGTAGCCGTAATTCATATCCAGGTACATATTAACCTAAGTGATTTGATTTATATCATAATTACCTAGGAAGTATAAAAGACAATATTTAATTGACAATAATATCTTATTTTCTTCATATAAAAGACAATATTTTATAGAATTTGAACCATAAAATACTAACACTAACACAAATACATCATTAGTATTAACTTTTAGTTACCACTACTAAAATGAAAGATTACCATATTAGACTTATACCAAACATAGAATAAAGTTAGGTGAATATTTTATCTTAACTACATGAGGCCAACCATTAACATAAACTAAAACCATATCAAAGCTAATATTCATTTATATAATTAATAAGTAGCAGATACAAAAAGTTAATGTCCAAAAACATATAATCTAACATTAAAATAAAATATCTAAACAATATAGATTGTGAACATTGATTGGTCTTCACTCCAATTGAAACTGACCCTCAACACGACATCTATCAAGTTCTCTTCCAGAAAATCGTCCCACTTACAAACCTCGTAATGACGCGACTGGTAATACCTATCGTTACGAGGAGCAATTGTTTCAAAAACATCCCCATAATCACCAAATCTGAACTTCAATATGAAGTTCCTAGACTGCATGTTGTACCGGTTCACAAATGCAACCGGTAGTTTCTGCAATATTGAAACAAAATGTCAACATAAATTAAATTATTATACAATAATGTTTTATTGAAATTATAATTGTAAATAAGAGAATAGTTACAACTTACCAGGGAACCCTTAACCACCCTTTAAAGGTGTAATCGTATTCCAGCCCTTGAAAGTTCGTGTAGTCTTCTACATTAAATCCAAAAGTACATGCATACATATCAAATAGTTTGATCAAACTTTAAAAAATCAAAATTAGATTCATATAATAGATTGTATAATTAATAACCCTAATATATGTATTAACTACATTCATTATAAGCAAAACTCGAATAGAAAGGATGACAAAATCGTGCATGGTTGCCTACAGTGGTTATTCATAAATCAAACATGTAAAGCATGATCGAAATACCTTCGTTATGGTATAGCAACGTTATGGATATCGCCATGATTTTGAATTCCTTTGAAAACTGAATAGGGAGTAGGGACATGGATGACGAAAAGGCGCTTGGATACACACAATTGCTTATATATCGTGTTTTAAACAAAAAGGCCCAAATACTCATCTTTTAAGCAAAATAGACCTTTGAAAAACATAATATAGTCTTTAGTCACACATTAAAATTAAAACTGTCACTATAAAATACTAAGACAACACTAATGTTTCCTTAAAGAATGTAAAGAATGTAATGGTCACATGTTAACTAATTAAAAGTACTTACACTTCACTAACATTTCCTTAGTAATGAACATTTAGTCACACCTAACAAAGTGAACAATTAGCATATTTTACTTCTAGTCACAAATTGTATGCATTTACCATCACCATAATATATATTTAGTAACACATATAAATTGGAGATGCGACCAAAAATTAATTATACTTCAATAACGATGATTGTCTATTGAACATTTAGTCACACCTAACAAAGTGAACAATTAGCATATGTTACTTCTAGTCACAAATTGTATGCATTTAACATCACCATAATATATATTTTGTTACACAAAAGTAATTGTAGATGTGACTATAAAGTACTTACACTTCACTAACATTTCCTATACCATCCCCATTCATAAATTAACTCAAATCAATCTTTATTATAAAACTATTTTTTCTCTCTTCAACCGACCCAACTTTTCACACTCATTAGCAACCCAACCTTAATTATATTTTTATTAAATAAATACAATTTATAATTTCTGTTTTTTTTATTGAAAGTGACTAGAAATATAAAAATAAATTATAATAAATATACAATATATTTAATTTAAAATATATATATAAAATTAAAAGTATATATATGCTCAACCAAATCGTTTTTTAAAGAGATGTGAGCTTCTTTATTGGTCATATAACCGGGTAAACTTCCAGTTCGTTGCGTAGAATATTGAAGAGTTTTTTCATCATCTTCACTTTAGCTTCTTGTTGCCGGTCAATATTTACTTTTTATTAAAAATATATAATTTTTTATAAACTCTTTTTTAGTTAAAATTTATACCGGCGTGTTCACAAAAATAAATTGAACAAGACTGTGTTTTTAGATTTTTTTTAAAAACTTAATTATTAAAAGTTATTATAAAAAATTATGTTATAGTTTAAACTAATTAATGTGTAAATAAAAGGAAAAACAAATTAAATAGAAGTCCAATAAAATAGTGACATGTGGCAATGAGTGGGTTTGCAAATTATTTTGTTGTGGTGAACCGGTTTTATTCATTTATTTAGTTTGGTAATTGTTAGTAATCAACATTTAGTCACACCTAAACTAGTCTTATACTACTGGAGTTACTTTGTCACGCATTCCAATGATGATCGACAAAATGGATGTTCAGTATTAATAACATGTCCCTTAATAACATTGCCTTTAATTATATCTTTTTGTACTTAAAATGGTACCTGCACATTATTTTGTTCATATCTGTTAGTTCAGATTTTCTCTCAGGGTGTTAAATATCAAGGTTGGTTTTTATATTACATGCATGTATATATGATATAGTATATGAAACTGAGTGTAATTTGTAAGTTGGACTGTTTAGATTATAAACAGTTTGAATCATCTGCGTGTATCCATTGTTGTGTGTGTTAACTGTGTTGATTTTGTTGTTACAGATGAAGATTACAGATGTAGAGGAAGATGACATGGAAGATGATAAAGTGCTTATTTGGTCATGGATTTTCAGGGAAAGGACGAAAGGAATATCACAAGATTTTGGTTCAAGTCTAATATCCGCGAGTTGGTAGATTATTTCTCATAATATCATTTGTCCGAATCTCGGATAAATGATCTGAATCTATGATGGTGTTTTCGTAAAAATTTTATTCACCATCAATATTATTGATTCGACCAAGGTCGACAAACCGGATCTTCGGATGCCTGGGGTGATGCCAAGACATCCATGGGTAATTTGATAGATCCTAATTTTCTAGTTAATACGACCGAGGTCTACTATATCATTAGTTAGGCTAAATCAAGTTTAGGAATTGAGTTTGTAATTTAGGTCTAGCATTATCCAAGGGCTAAACTGTCAATAGATGATGTATGTAAAGTGAAACGTATAAGTCTATGAGCGTATAAGCTTATACGCCCGTATAAGCTTATACGGAGCCTGACCTTATACGTTCTCACTGTTCATCTATATATAGAGCTTTTCATGTTGATTTTGGTAACAGTCTTGACAGTTATTCAGGTTGTACTATGATTGTTATAATCAGTATACTGAATGTTAAGAGTGAATGTGTTGTGAGTTTGTGACTACTTTATGTTATAATTCAGCTATACCATATCGAATAGTAAATATAAACGTTCCGGTAAATCCAAAAGTATATGCATACATATCAAATAGTTTGATCAAACTTTTAAAAATCAAAATTGGATTCATGTAATAGATTGTATAATTAATAACCCTTCATTTATTAACTACATTCATTACGCAAAACGCGAATAGAAAGGATGACGAAATCTTGGTTGCACACACTGGTTATTCATAAGTTAAACTGCTTATAAAGTTATAATCGTGTTTAGAACAAAAATGGGCCCAAATTATCGTGTTTTGAAAAATAGACCCAATTAATCATCTTTTAAGCAAAATGGCCCATTAAAAACCATAATATAGTCGTTAGTCACACATTAAAATTAAAACTGTCACTATAATCACACCTAATTAATTAGTAATATTTTTACACACCTAATAAAATGAAAAATTATAATCTGGATAATACCGATCTATAAAGTTAGAAATTATTTTTAGAGTCACTATTGTTTAACCTTTAGTCACATTGTTACATAAATACATGACCCTACCACACCTTTAGTCACACTATTTTGTAAAGAATGTAACTATGACTATAAACTACTAAGACAACACTAACGTTTCTTTAAAAGAATCTAATATGTAATGGTCACATGTTGACTAAAAGTACTTACACTTTACTAACATTTCCTTAGTAATGAACATTTAGTCACACCTAACAAAGTGAACAATTAACATATGTTACTTCTAGTCACATATTGTATGCATTTACCATTACCATAATATTGAATTTGTCACACATCCATATTCGAGATGTGACCAAAAAGTAATTATACATCAATAACGATGACTGTCTATTGAACATTTAGTCACACCTAACAAAGTGAACAATTAACATATTTTACTTCTAGTCACAAATTGTATGCATTTACCATCACCATAATATATATTTAGTCACACATCCAAATTGGAGATGTGACCAAAAAGTAATTATACATCAATAACGATGATTGTCTATTGAACATTTAGTCACGCCTAACAAAGTGAACAATTAGCATATGTTACTTCTAGTCACAAATTGTATGCATTTACCATCACCATAATATATATTTTATCACACATAAGAATTGGATATTTGACAAATAAATACTTATACATCAATAACGTTGCCTTAGTATTAAAAGTTTTAGTCGCACCTACTAAAATGAACTGTGACTATAAACTACTTAGACCTCACTAACGTTTTCTTAGTATTAACCGTTAGTCACACCTAATAAAGTGAACAATCACCAAACTGTAATTATACTCACATGTTTGTTTCCATTAACCATGACCATAATATATAATTTGTCACACACCCGTATTCGAGTTGTGACCATAAACTTCTTATACATCAATAACTATTTCGTTAGTTCAAATTATTAGTCACACATAATAAAATGGAAGATGACCATTTGTTACTTCTAGTCACATGTTTGTTACATTTGTCATGACTATTAGTTATCGTTAGTGACACGCTGTAATTTCCACTGTCACCATAAACTTTAACATATGGTAACACAATTAGTTAGTGTGACTAATAAACATAAACTTAACGTCACACAAACAAATGTTACTGTCATCGTAAATTACATTTACTCACAGTTACGTTATGTCACTGAATGTGCGCCATTATATAGTGACACAAACAATTGGCATATTTGACCATATGTTTATCTATGGTATCACAAAAAAAAGTTACATTTGTGACAAACGAAAAACGTGACCAAATAGTGGCATTTGGTCACATTCCGACTAAACGTCACTAATATTTGTGACATACGTTATGTTTAGTGTTACTAAAGAGGTGATTCTCTACGCAATAGTCACACAAGCTCGCAGAAATCGTCACCAAAACATTCCAGGAATTTTCAAGCATACATACGGGACACTTTTCTTCGAAAGTGTCACATAGACCTGATGGAGTGTATGTCACTAAAAGTCGATTTTGTACTAGTGTATATTTTTAGCATAAAAACAAAACTAAAAAAATGCAAAAATACAACGTAAACTTCGAAAACAATACATATTTTTGTGAGTTGAGAAAATAATCATATTGATCAAGAAATTCGTCCTGATAGATTTATCTTTCGGCTTTATTATGATTGGTGTTAAGTCAGCAATTGGTATATAAAATGTTTCAAGAATTTCTTATATCAAATGTTTCAAGAATTTCTATGATATGTTTAAAGTTCAATTATGGCACAAAAATTAAGATATCAGAAACTATCAGCCTCTAATCTTGACTCAGGGTTAATTTGATTTTTACCATGTCACCTCAACTTGACTTAAACCAGTTGATCAAAATATATGATTTTATTTTTTAGCAATCTAGCAAATAATCACCACTACAATTTCCTTTCACACACATGAGTATGCACGATTTCATCTGTATAGCTCACATACACTGTATCCCTTGTGGTCCGTTTCATACCGGTATTAAGACGCGAGCAAGGAATGAACAATTATATGACTCACTGCTGGTTTGATTAAGTCAGTAGTGAATGTCATACAAAGTACAATTGTGATCAAATTTAATTACTTATAATGGGCAATAAAACCGCGGGTTCGCTTTTGGACAAGTTCCTTTCCCACAAATGAGTATACATGATTTCATCTGTATAGCTCACATACACTGTATCCCTTGTGGTCCGTTTCATACCAGCATTAAGACGCGAGCAAGGAAGGAACAATTATATGACTCACTGTGTTGTTTGATTAAGTCAGTAGTGAATGTTGTACAAAGTACAATTGTGATCAAATTTAATTACTTATAATGGGAAATAAAACCACAGGTTCGCTTTTTGGGCAAAATAATATTCACATTTGTGAATACCCGGATGGAAAATCGCATAAAGACCTAATGGATTCCGGAATTCTCGAAGCATCCGATCAATACAAGATTTAAAGCCATAAGACCATACACCGTTGCAGTGTTAACCATTAACTAGACGCTTATTTGAATTTTTTTTTGTGATCAAACATATTTAAGGCTTGCGTATGACAGACTATTACATTTCTTCCTTCATCACCAAGACTTTGTAAGAGACTAACACCTCTTTCAATTTGGCAATGTTATGTTTATGCCACATACTCTATCTTACTCGTTTGTTTAAGATCTACAAATGCACCAATACAGTTAAACACAGAGTCTTTTATGCCTATTTTTATGCTAAAATTTAAAATATAAATGATCAATTTACTATCATTTTCCCTTTTTGCTTCAAAACTCTTTTTGAGGAACATATTTTTTAATGTTTTTGGATTTTCAAAATATCTGAATGTTTTTGGTTTTTATCTGTGCAAACAGAAAGCAAAATATTTTTTGTATTTTCCCATTTTTGTCCCCCTAAACACCAAGATATTAAAGAAAGAAAAATTAACAATTATGTTGGGCCTAGTTTTGTGGTTTGTACTTGATATAATAATGTTGGGGCTTGGGTTTTGGGCTTGTATATGAACTGAGAACACTTATGTGTTCTCGGTGGGCTTTTGGTGTTTGGGCCGGCCTAGTTGGTTGATAGCTCTATATATAGACTTGTCATGTATAGGGTTAAAGGTTGTTCATTCCTAGTTTTGTAATCGAGTATTGTTAAGCACCCGACGTATTCAATAATATACGTGTGTTTTGAAGCAATCGTGTGTTACTTCACTGGTTATTATTCGTGTTCTTGAATCACCGAGTGTTGGTATTCCACACCAATACTCGTTTGGTTGATATCATATTGTAGTGATCCAGATTCGGGACTTACAATTGGTATCAGAGCCTTTGACGAATTCAGGCTCGTTATTGTGATATCAACGATTCGAGGATATTATTTACAAGGTTTGGTGAATTTTTCCGGTGAGGCAGTGTTTGGAGAAGAAGATTAGTCTATTTTTGGATAAAGATTTGGTTTGACTTGAAAAAATTAAATCGAATCCCACTTTAGTTGGAAAGTTGTTACAATTCAGTTGAAGTCTTCTGTGGTTTTCGGCCCCTGTAGTTTTAAAAATCAATGGTTATCGGCTTCTCGTAGTTCTCGGCTCACAGTAGTTCTCGGCCTATCGTAGTTCTCGGCTCAATAGTGTTCTCGGCAAATTAGTGTTCTCGGTCAAAGAATTGGTTAACATAGAGGGTTTTCGGTCTATTTTTGGTCAACAATTGAGTTTTCGGTTAATCTTTAGTCAACACTTGTGTTCTCGATCAATCTTTGTTCAATACCTGAGTTCTTGGTCAAAGATTTGGTCAACACTTAGTTCTCGATCAACGTATTCCATCATACTCTCAGCACAGTCTACTGTGTTGGGCCCTTTGTATTGGACTTGGATTTTTAACTAGACTTAAAACTCTAATTGGACTTAATCTTATTTGGATTTAAATTAGAATGGCCCAGTTAACTAATGGCAGCAGTTCCATCAATTCGTCACTTCACCAAGAACTTGATTCCATCATGGGCACTACTACTCAAATACCCCGTTTGTTATCCCACGAGGGGTTCAGTGAATGGAAATTCGGTTTCGAACACTATGCCAAAATGAAAGATGCGAAAATCTAGAGAAGCGTTGTGAGGGGACCTCAAAGGACCACTTATCAAAGGGAGAATTCAGACGAGGTTCTTGTAAAGCCGTTTGCTGACTATGATGATGATGATTTGCTAAGGTTGAAGAAGATGAGAAAGCTCTTTCAACTCTAACCATGGCACTTTCACCCGAGATTGCCCTTCAGTTTAGAGAACTCCAAACAGCTAAGGAATTGTGGGCTGCACTGATAGAGGTTTATGAAGGAAATGAGGATATGAAGAGAAGTCGCCAAGATCTGTTGCGACAAAAGTTTAATTGTTCAATCATGTCTTGGGAGAGACATTGGAATCCCAACTTCAAAGGTTCATATCTCTCGTAACTGAAATGAGAACTGCAGGAATCTTTCTGCAAACTTCAGAAATTAACAACAAGTTGGTAAAATCTCTGCCGAAAAATTAGGACATGAATGTTGCGGTTATCAAAAAGACCAAGGATCTGAACAGAATGAGCATGACTGAAATGATAGTCACCATTAAAGCCTGTGATATGGACGATAAGCAGCGGACAATAAATCACGCTAGTTCTTATAGTGTTGCGGGATATAATGTTGCTTCTAACAGTGCTCTTATGTCTCAAGATAGCTTTTCACTATTCAAGCCTACTCAAAAAACACCACAGGGAAACTTTCAGATGTTTTCGTCCACTCTTGGTCAATCATCATCTTCTAGCTCGCCAATCCAGCACCTGTCTTTTTCACAAAATCTAGTCAGTCTACAAATGATTCTGGTAAAACCACTCCCAGTCCAAACTCCAGCCAGATTCCCACTATACCTAAAGAAGCTCAAGAGAATATCGCTCTAATGGCGGGATTTATGAATTGTTATCATGCCTTTCTGGCCGGAGACTTGGTTCAACCGGTAGTTACTACTGAACTAGATCAGATTCATCCCAATGATGTTGAAGAAATGGACATCTCGTGGCAAATTTCCATGGCCGTTTTTCGTGCAAAGAAGTTTACTAAGAGGACGGGTAGAAATAGTTGGAACATGCCTAATAACCAAAAGGTGGGTTTTAACAAAGAGACCCTCAGATGCTACAACTGTCACGAGCCGGGTCATTTTGCTCGTGAATGCACTAATCCAGCAAAAGATGGAAATACAGAAAGGGCATTGGTTCAAGTTTGAAATGCTCGAGGTGAGGTTGGAGGCAGTTCGGATAATGGTGAAAGAGGAATGGTTGCTCAAACGTTCTCTTGGGAAGGTCAGATGGTTGCGCTAAACATTGGAAATCAGACTGAAAATTTCGCAACTTTTGAAGATCTTGAAGAAGAAAACACTGCTGAGGAGAGGGTCAAGGAGCTCCAGTTTGCATACATGGCGCTCACTTCTCCAGATTCATCTGAGGTACATTTTCAACCATGTTCCTTAAATTGTGGTGAGAAAATAGAAATGTATAAACTTTATAATGACAGTCTAAGTAGAGATATGGAAAGAATAAAATCAGAGAATTTTAAACTTAAGAAAATGAAATGGGATTTTTAGACAAAATTAAATCTCTTAACAAAGACATTAAGAAACTTAAGTCTGATTTTAGCATAAAGAGCTGTCACCATCGTTATGCTAAACAAGAAATCATTGATCTGACTGCTAAATTGGAAGCTTCTAAGTTAGAAATCATAAATCTAATTAGCAAGTTTGAAAAGGCTGAATTTAATTTTAAAAAATTCGAAGGTTCCAGTAAAGTAGTCAACTCAATGATTGAAAACCAACTGTGGTGGAAAGAAAATGAAGGTGAGGGATAGTATACAGTCAAGTTCCCCCACCATACAATCACAATTATGTTCCTACTCCTATCACCAAAGAATAGGAAGAAAAGATAAAGGACTTAAAGTATGGTAAACAAGATCTACTTCAAATATGAATGATTCTAATGTGTCTACTTCATGTGCAGAAAAAGTAATTGTGACGGAGTGAACTGATGAGGATGACGACCCTAGTTTTGATTTTGATAATAATTTTGTTTCTAATGTTTCTTTAGAACCTCCTGTTTTGAACTCAGTTATTCCGACTGTTTGTGTGGGCTCTGTTTTAAAGAGCAAGGATACTTGTGTGGTTGATTCGGTTGAAACTTTAAACTCTAATAGTGTGGTTTCAAATAAAAACAAGATTTCTAAAAATTCAAAAACATCAAAAAATATGTTGCACCTAAGTTTGTCAAGGAGGGAGGCTCTAATGACAAACAAGGTGATAAGTTCAAAAAGAGGAACATGGATTCTCGCAAATCTAAGCAAACTGGTCCACACAACCAGTCCAGACAAGGAGTTTCCCTGAATGAATTTTTTATAAAACGTCAGACATGTTTTAACTGTGGCACTCCTAGTCATATTGCCAGAAACTGTCCACATCGTCCGTACATTCCCTACTATGGATTTTATCAAAGGAATATGCCTTATGTGCCTCGTAATACGTACAGACAAAGATTCAGACATTATCCAGCTAGTTCCTTTGATGATGATTGGAATCGAAACAAATCTAGCAGGTTTAGTCCATATCAGACCAAACCGAATAGATACAAGAAAATGGTCAGAAAAGATGTTTCAAATTCAAATTCAAATATAAAAACTAAGGCCAAATCCAAACAGGAAAAACGGGCGGACTCGTCTTCTCACACGTTCAAATCACCGGAGATTACGACAACCATTCGTACATATAACTCCAAATCTTAGAGACATAGATGGTTGCCTAAAGCCCCGGCAAAAGATTCAACAAAATCTATTTTTGATGATCAAAAGGACATGTTAAGGCAATCCGTGACAACTGTAGACGAATCAGGGTCACCCAGTGTAAGTATGGACTGGGTACCAAAAACTAACTAATCCCGCGTTTCGTGCAGGGACAGCTATGGAGGAATATCATCAGACCTTGGTATGTTGATAGTGGCTGTTCCAGGCACATGACCGGAGATATTGCCCATCTACATGACATTCAGACATTTAATGGTGGGTATGTGTCCTTTCCGGGAGGGGAGAAAGGAAAGATAACTCAAAAGGGTACTGTAATAACGGTGTTTTAAAGTTTGAGAATGTTAATTTTGTTCCATAATTGAAGCATAGTCTTTTGAGCATGTCACAAATTTGGGACAAAGATTTTTCAACTCATTTTACTAAAAGGGAGTGCTTAATTCTGAAACCTGGTATAATCATACCAGAAGAATGGATTCTTGTTCGATCACAACGAAAATATAATGCTTATGTGATCGACATGAACAAAAATGTTCCTGACGAAATAACTTGCTTGTTTTCAAAAGTGTCAGAACATAATGCGATGCTTTGGCATCGTCGGCTTGGTCATGCTAATATAAAAAATCTAAGTCGTCTTGATAAAAACAATTTAGTGCATGGCTTACCAATCAAGGATTTTGTGACTATTGAAAAATGTGTTGCTTGTGCTTTGGGTAAACATCATCGAAAATCTCATAAGCCTAAGTTAATTAATACCATCTCATCAGTTTTTCAATTACTTCATATGGACCTTTTTGGGCCGGTTCATGTCTTAAGTTTATCTCGTAGCTCTTATTGTCTCGTTATTACTGATGACTACTCACGTTTTACATGGTATTTTTCTTGTCAAATAAAAGTGAAACTGCAGATCTGATCAAGAAGTTTGTGGTGTTAATGGAGAATCAACTGAACCTAAAGCTGAAAGGAATTCGGTGTGATAATGGAACGGAATTCAAGAATGCAGTTCTGAATCATTTTTGCTCAGAAAAGGGGGTGCTTCGTCAATACAGCGCTCCAAGGACACCACAACAAAATGGTATCGCTGAAAGAAGAAACATAACTCTAATCGAGGTAGCAAGAACGATGTTATGTGACTCTAAACTGCCACTGTTTTTCTGGGCAGAAGCCATTAATACAGCCTGTTATGTTCAGAATCGGGTGATTATCAACAAGTCCAAGATGAAGACTCCGTATGAGATTGTTTATGGTCATCAACCCACTGTCACACATTTCAGAGCTTTCGGGTGTCCGTGCACGTTACTAAATCTAGAAACCACTCCAAAGTTTGGGGCCACAGCGGATGAGTGTTACTTCGTTGGATATGTGGGAAATACAGCATATAGGGTCTACAACAAGTCAACTAAGCAGATTCTAGAGTCTTATGAAGTTTGTTGGTTAGAAGAAAATGAGACTGACGCCCTTGTTGGTCCCGATTGGTTATTCGACTACAATGAATTCTTCAAGCCTTTCAATGTATTTCCAGTCATCAACACAGACTCTCAAGGTGGTTCCACAGGGGAAGTTACACAAGACAGTTCTCAATCACTGTCTCATATTTCTCCGTTACTGGATGATGAGGTTATTGAGCTTACTAGTGATTCGACCACATCCTATAATCAGTCTAAACAACCTTCAAAGACCGATTGTTCACCAATCTCGTCTGAGAATATTGCACAATTTTAGGGGGAGAAAAATCAAAAAGATAAAAATAGTGTGTGTGCGTTATCTTTATTATTTAAAAAAAATTGAGCTTTTCAAGATTCATTTTCGCTTAAAATTATGTCGGTTGCTCAAGTTTGAAGGACATATATTTATATATGGTTGGTCCGGTGTTCTAATTGCAGTTTCACAGGATAGCCATTTACCTAACGACTGAAAGCACCCGGGGCGATTATGATATGTTTTTGTGTTTCGTGTTCTTTCACTTAAAATTATGTCAGTAACTCTGAGTTGGAAGGACATGTGTTTTCATGCATGTTTGGTCCGATTAACCACTTGTGGTTATAATGGATAGCCATTTACCTGAAGGCTTAAAGTGACTGGGGTGACTGAATGCTTAACACGTGTGTTTTACTTAACTCTCCGGGAAGTGATATTACTATTCAGTTAACGGCTTTTTGGAAGCTTTAAAATATTTTCAAATGAAAATTGATCCAACCTTTGGAAATTGATAGATAAATTGTTTCTGTGTGCCTAACGGGTGAAGTTATTAAGCTTAAAAGGCTCTAGAACAGTCATTGATGTGTATGGTACTTTCCACGATGCGTAAAAGTTAAAGTGATATAAACTAAATTTGCTAAACTTAATGTGGAGAGTCATTTTGAAGACAGGTGCATGTCTCCAGATACATCTCTCCGAATGATATACAGAAAAGCAATTACCTTGTCATACACGAGCCCGTTAGTGTCTTGATCACCAAAAATAATGTACCGTTAAGATATTATTATTATTATTAATGATAAAAAAAATTGTGATTGCAGTTACTTATTTCTATTTAAGTCATTTCATTTTCAAGGCTTAAAGGGTCAAACTAGAACTACAGAGATGGGGGCACACAAGTAAGTCCCGTCATGTCTCGAATGAAAGGCTTGTCAGTTTACTGGCACTAAGTCCAACGTTCAACCTTAAAACTAAGCCTGCTTTGTATAAAATCTTTTGATCAAGCACTAGGGGGTTGGAGTCAAATTGGGGTGATCTGGGGAAAGCCAGATACGCTTTGAGAAGAGATAGGAGGCATCACAGGTCCATGAGTGATGTCCATCTAAGCTTTATGCCTAACGGAACCTTAATCATATCACTGATGCGATGAAAAATCATGCTAAGTATGGGATACACGCTATCAATCTGTCTCTTAATGTTATAATAACGCTGAACATGAATCCTTGTGACAGCCTCTTAAACGATATGATTCCATGTTCGGATCTTTTCATAAAAAGGACGGCAGTTTTACTAAGAACTGAAATTTGATCCTGACTTCAAAAATAAAGGGAGTTGTCTTACTTTTGTGTGAATTTATTTTTGTTTTATTTTTACTTTGTTCTGTCGTGTATAATTTTAAGGTTTCCTCGAAATTACTCTCCCCGAAATGTTCTTTGATAATCTGGTCTTTCAACTTGGGCTTTTCTCTGTTGGGTTAATTAAACATTGTTGGATTTCTCAAACTTGGGCCATTCATGGGCCCAAACTCCCCTTTTTGTTCTCGGCTCCAGTTAATCTTTTATAAAGTATTTTAACCAATGTTAAGAACCACTTTATCAATTTACCAAAGATCACATCTCTTTCAAGCATCTGAGCAGAAAACTCCTCTCATCTCTGTTAATCATCTTCAAAGTTTATTTCATTGTTTACCAGGTACCGAATGAGGATGATTTGGGATTCATGGGATTCATGTACTAACAGTGGATTGACTAAGGCTACTGTGACCTGATTTGTTCGATAATTTGATGAATCAAAAGTGGATTCTTGTTTATTTAGGAATTACGGTGGTTATTTTTGGGTTGGATTAAGGGTTTTCGGTTGAGCTTTTATAAAATGTTGCAGGTTTAATGGTGGCTTCTTAGGGATCTCGGTGGGTTAAAGAAGGTTAGACGAATTCCAAGGTGGAATCCAAAGGGGTTTTCTGTCACCAGCTGGCAAGGAGTTTTTGGTTTGACTTTCATTGACCGAGAACTCCCTATCATGGCAGATAACTACGTTTTCGGTCAAATCTTGACCAAGAACTCCTGTTCTCGGTTAAATGTTGACCGAGAACCTCTGTTCTCGGTTAACTTTCTTGGCTGTTGACCGAAAACTCATTGGTTTGACCGAGATCCCTCCTACTGGGCTCTATACTCGCTGACTGGGCCCAAAATTACACAGTATTGTGTACTTGGGCCAATTAATACCTTTTTGGGCTGTAAAATGTGTTTTCTTTGGGCTTGTATTTTCATTTCAAGTTCTCTTCTAATTATGAGGGTTGTTAAACACTATTAAGCCAATATATTTGATATCTAACTTGATACGGTTGGTGCAGATATGGCTGATCAAAACTCGTTAAAGTTTGTGGATACTCATAATATAGCTGGCCACTTGTATGATCCACCTATGGCTCATAAGGAATTTAATTCAATGATAGTCGGACTCAATACCTGAAGGATTTCTCATGCTTTTCGGGAAAATCCTGTCATTTGCAAGAAGATGGTTACGGATTTCTGGAACAATGCAAAGATCAATTCTCAAGGGGCAGATGGGGTTATTTCAATCGACTCCAAAATACAGACGAAGCCGGTTATTGTTACTGAAGCCATTATCAGAGAGGTAATTTTGTTTGAGGATCAACCCGACTACCCAACAGAGTACTCTGCAGCTGAAATTACTGAAGTTCTTACAAGAATGGGGTATGAAGGTACTTATCCATCGGAAATCAAGAAGTTGTTTCACCCTTATTGGAGATACCTATTGCACATGTTCTTTACATGTATCTCGGGAAGAAAGGGACGTTCAGATGAAATCAGTCACACCCAAATGTCTGTCGTTGCTGCTCTGATCATGGGTTGGAATTACAACTATTCCAAGTTTGTTTTCAATGAAATGATGAGCAATCTAAGGGCAAAAAAAAAAGAAGATGTTCTTGATGTATCCAAGGTTTTTACAGATGATTTTTGATTCTCATTACACCAACTTGGTTAAATCTGTTCAGACCTTGGATATGAAGTCTATGGGACCCAATTCCTTTGGGTTAATGAAGCAGTCAAGAAAAGGAGCCAAAGTGGTTTATAGGGGATTGAAACCCCTGGTAAAATTCGGTCTTTTTGCTGAGACCGAAGTTGAGCCTTCCGTAGCTCAGGTTGCTGACGAACATGTGACACCCACTCAACCACGTGCTGCTAGATTTGAGATTTCCGATGATGAGGAAGATGAAGAAGAGCACCGTCAGCCAAGTACTCTTACAGATGATGAAAGATTAAAATCCCTCGAAGTTGCTAAAGTCTTATTTCAGTCAACTGCTCTGAAGCCTCCTCAAACAGTTACTGAAAACACTGAGGAAGACTTTGTTGAAGAACCAACTGCTGATCTCATCCATCGTAAACGAAAAGGGATGATTCTATATCTAGCATGTTGGACAGTGAAGTCGAAACAACCATAGCTACACCAACACCAACACTCGCACCAGCACCAGAATCAACCACCAGCCCTCAACAACGCACCGATCAACCAGAATCGCATGCTCCAGAATCACAAACTGAACCAGTTGCACCTACTACTGAGCCATCATTTATGGAGTTGTTGTCCAACGATTTCGGTGATGATTTCGATCTTGAAACAGATATTCCATATACTGATACTGCAGATATTCCCTCTGGGTCATCCGGTCAAATTGATCAAGGTCAGTCAAGTTCAGGTGTTTCAAAAAGGGTTGCTCAAATCCTTGCTATGCAGGAAAATTATTTTCAGAACAAGGGAAAAGGAGTGGTTCTTTAGAATGCTCCTGTGGATGTTCAGGCACTACAATGTCGAGTCTTTGAACTCGAGCAGGATTCGGTAATTAAAGATGTCTGTATCCAGGAACTTGAGGCTAGCAACTCAGATAAAGACTCTAAGATTAAAGAGTTGCAATCCGGCATGGGAGGTCTAACGGCTATGTATCTCGATCTCCAACAAAAGCTAGTTCAGAAATTTGGAGATGAGTTCAAAAGTAATGAAGATATGGTTTATCAAACTCCCTCTGCTGATCAAGACAAAGATTCTGATGTTCGTCCAAACGATAACATTGGTGTTAGTTGACAAGAAGAATCAGAGTCTCTAAAACAATACTTGGATGCACCATCTGGCACAAAAGAAAAATCTGACAGAATTAAAAAGAAACTACTTGAAAAGGGAAAGAAGAAGTTGCTGGTAATGAAGAACTCAGATCAGAATGTTGAATCTTCATATCACCCAGAGAGATATGTCATTACACTTCAAAGGGGGGTCTCTGATAAATACGGTGATCGATCTGGAGTTTTATCCTAGGGTTTCGATGCAGATAAGAATATGTGGTGGGTTAAGAGAAAGTCATGAACAATGGAGTACTATAAAAAGATGAAAGACTTTGGTTCTTGGACTAAAGTTGATTTGAGTGACTTAATAAATGCTCCATTTTCAAATCCATCAAATGACAAGCGGGGCTCAGATTTTTGGGAATTTTTGAAAAGACAAGTTGATCGAGGCTTCCCAAATATGAAGACTGCCGAGTCATTTTTGAAGAAAGCTAAAGGTGTTCAAGTTCCAAGGACAGGCAAAACATTGGTGAATGTAACGTGGCCTCCCACAAAGAAAGCTACTTACATTCCCGTACCAGATGCCATTCCCGATGGTACGTTGGATAGCATGAGATTCTGGTTCTATGATTCTTTTACTACCACAGCTGTTGTCAAACTACAAAAGGGGAAGGTCAATACCGTTTTGTTGACCCTAAGGATTTGTTGAAATTCCATGAGAAGGATATCAAGACGCTCAACACGTTTCAGATTGTTGATGATGGTATTTTTGAAACAGCCGTTAAAGAATACACATGCATGGTAGCGTCTATCATCAATAACAAGTTTTGGGCTGGAGGGTTGAAGGATGCAGATATTGATAACATGGAGCAGGAGTAAAGATAAAGCTACAAACCAAGGGGGAGATTATTGGGCCTAGTTTTGTGGTTTATACTTGATATAATAATGTTTGGGCTTGGGTTTTGGGCTTGTATATGAACCGAGAACACTTATGTGTTCTCGGTGGGCTTTTGGTGTTTGGGTCGGCCTACTTGGTTGATAGCTCTATATATAGACTTGTCATGTATAGGGTTAAAGGTTGTACATTCCTAGTTTTGTAATCGAGTATTGTAAGTGCTTAAGCACCCGACGTATTCAATAATATACGTGTGTTTTGAAGCAATCGTGTGTTACTTCACTAGTTATTATTCGTGTTCTTGAATCACCGAGTGTTGGTATTCCGCACCAATACTCGTTTGGTTGATATCATATTGTAGTGATCCAGATTCGGGACTTACAAATTAAAACTGTACAAAAACAATAAAAAAATGATTACCCGAGCTTTGGGATATCACCAAATGATTTTAAATCATTTAAACCAAGCAAATATTTGAATCTCGTTTTATCAAAAGCTTTGGTAAAAATTCCGCATTTTGATGATCTGTGTGAACCTTTTCAATATCAATTAATTTCTTTTCGTAACAGTCACGGATAAAATGATATCGAAATTGAATATGTTTAGTTTTAGAGTGGTGCACGGGGTTCTTCGTGATAAATACGGTAGCAGTGTTATCAATAAAAATTGAAGTAGTATGAAACTTGAATCTGTAATCCCGCAGATGTTGTTGGATCCATAAAACCTGTGAACAACAACTCGAGCTTGCCACGTATTCAGCTTTAGCGGTTGAAATAGAGATCGTTGTATGCTTCTTCCACTTCCAGGAAACAAGTCGGTTTCATAAGAACTGACACCCCCGCCATCGTTGACTTGAAGTTGATCTTGCATCCTCCATAATTGGAATCTGAGAAAGCAGTAAGATCAAAACTGTCATCCTTGGGATACCATAACCCGATGTCAGGATTATCCCTCAAATAGTGAAAAATATGTTTCACAGCCGCTAGATGAGTCACTTGGGAACTCAACTGATACCTAGCATAAAGAAAACAACAAACATTATATCAGGACGCGATGCAGTTAAATACATTAAAGAACCAATCATCACTCGGGAAAGGGGCGGATCAACGGCATCCTCCTATTCGTCCGGTGACAAAATGTGACCCATTGGAAGAGGAGTAGAAGGGACTTTTCTGGCAGTTATCATGAATCGCCTAAAGACATCATTCACATACTTTGTCTGATGAATAAAGATCCTGTCTTCAGACAGATGAACTTGCAACCCTAAAAAGAAACTCATTTCTCCCATCGAGCTCATCCTGAACGTTGTCTGCATCGATTTCTCAAAGTCCTTACATAACGTGTCATTTGTTGAGTCAAATATATCATCGACATAAATCTGGACAAGGAGAAAATCATCTTCAACTGTCTTGCAAAAGAGATTACAATCAAAAGTCCCTCGTTTGAAGCCACTATCGATCAAATGGTCAGCAATTGTACTATACCAAGCTCTCGGGGCTTGGTGAAGACCATATAGAACCTTGTTTAAATGATAAACACACTCAGGGTAGTTAGAATCTTCAAATCCATGAGGCTGCTTCACATACACCTCTTCATGAAGTTCCCCCGTTAAGAAAACACTCTTAACGTCCATTTGATAAACTTTGAAATTCTTAAAGAATGTGTGGGCTAGAAAAATACGTATAGCCTCCAATCTTGCAATTGAAGCATATACTTCTGTGTAATTCACAACTTTTTACTTATTGAGTCCTTGCATAACCAACTGTGCTTTATTACGAACGATAACCCCACGATCATTCTTTTTTACTTTTAAAAATGCATTTTGTCAGAATAGGCTTTTTAACCCGATCCGATTTATCAATGAGATCCCAAACACCCAGTCGCACAAACTGCTGCAACTCTTCTTGCATTTCTTCTACCCACGAAGAATCTTGAAGTGACATAGGAACACTTGTCGGCTCAACTTGAGATAAAAAGCAAGTGTATCAGGTGATGTTCATGATTCCCGAAGCATTCATAACAGTGTATTTACACAACATGTTATCTTCACATACATTAGCTACCTCTCGTCGCGTACGAACACCTTCATTAAGATCACCAATGATGTTGTCCTGAGGATGATATGAGTTCATCCGAAAGGTCAGATTCTCAGAAACAACAACATTGTCCTGTAAATTAGTAACGTTTTTTTCAGTTGCTTGATCATTTATTATTTGAGAAGATTCACCAACATGTATCTTGAGTTTCAATAGGTGGAGCAGAAAAGGGATCTTCAAAATCAGCATCATCTGAAGAATTAGAAACATCATCGGATGTCTCAAGTTAATCTTGTACCACGAAATCATCACAAATAGAAGATCTTGGTATGGAAAAAAGTTGTTCTTCCAAATATGCATGAACCAAGTCTTCGGTTGATACCTCAATCGATGGATTAAACAACATAAATAAGTCCTTATAGTCTAACATCCAACCAGGTCCCTTGTCGGCAGGTGGTGTAGTTTATCTTTGACAGTCAACATGATACCATTTTTCTACACACCCAGAAGAAAATTTAAAGATACGTTTCTTAGGCGATTCATGCCCAAGAAAGTAAACTTCAATCGCCTATTCTTCGAATTTACCCGCCTCTCATTTAAGCATAGTACAAGGACACCCAAATGGTTCGAGGAATTTTAAGTTAGGTTTACGAGTATTAAGCAGCTCATAACTCATCTTCTTGAGCTTTTTAACCGTTAGAACACGATTAAGTGTATAGCAAGCGGTGTTCACAGCTTCGTTCCAGAATTGAACGAGAAGCTTTGAATTTTCCAACATTGTTCTTGTTGCTTCAATCAGTGTTCGATTCTTTCTCTCAGCTACACCATTCTGTTGTGGCACATATATTGAACACTGTATTCCCTATGGATTACTTTCTGAATACAGAAAAACTCCAAAACATTGTTCTTGAACTTCGTGCCATTATCACTTGGAATTCATCTCACTTTATTTGTAAAGTGATTCGGCCTTGGTGATCAAATTTTGCACAAGAATTGGTGTCTAAACTTTGGAACTCATAAATAACACCCATGAATACCTTGGAGAGTCATAGGTAACAACTAAACAATACCAATCTCCCGCAATACTCGAACGATTCACTAGACCAAATAAATCCATATGAAGACATTCCAAAGGAGTATCAATGGAATTAATTTGCCTCAACGGGTGTGACTTCTTCTTCTGTTTACCCTTTTTGCATGCAACATAGTGATTGGTCAATTTGAAATATTTTAGTGAAACATCGTCCACCAACTCATTCGCCATTAAGTGATTCATCTTTCGAAAATGAATATGACCCATACGCCTATGCCACAAGATTGATTCTTACTCAGTTGCTTTCGAGACCAAACACGTTTTAGTAGAAGAAGACGATGATACATTAGAACTCATGTTGAGTACATAAATATCATTCGATCGGGGAGACCTCATGACTACCATATCTTCATGAATAACATAACCCAGTTTAAGGATTACACATTCCTTGTCAGTGAACAAAGTGGTAAATTTCTTATCACAGATCTGTGATACACTCAGCAAATTATGACCTACTTTATCACAATAATTTACCCTCTCAAATGTAATACTACCATTTGAGACTTCACCTTCCTTTGTAATCATCCCACCTTTATTACCAGCAAATGCTACATACCCTCCTTGAATGTCTTGAACATTCATAAGAAGATCAACGTTGCCAGTTATATGTCGAGAACATCCACTATTCATCATCCATGTATCACCAGAAACAGTCTTGGATGAACTCTGCACAATCAAGGTAAATGATTAGTTCAAAAAGGCTTACCAGGCCTCAGTCTTGGGCACCTCTTTTGTTTCCGTTTCAGACTCAATAATTTTATATTTCAATTATGATTGATGCACTTGAGTATATGTCATTGGTTTCTTTGACTTTCATCTAAGATAGACTTATTTAATCACATTTGAATCATAGTTTTGACAAATTGGTTGAACAAGTTCAAACGATTTGTTCTTTACATTAGTCCCACTTACATTAATTTGAACCACCTTACGTGGATTCACATCATGAAACATATATGATATGAGCATCATCAAGCTTAACATGTGGTGGGTGTCTTTTCAATATTTGTTTAACCAAAGGAACCTTAGTTAATTGTTCCTTGGTTAATGGGTTTTCAGACTTATTTACCCAAGTTCCACATTGACGTGCAACATGACCACGTTCACCACATGAGAAACAAGTTCTCATGTACACAAAGGTGTGTGATGAATTAACACTAGTATGTGAAACATCAGGTTGAAAAGATGCAACCAGTGCCTTAGAATCATCCAATTGAACAGAATGTTTATTTTTATAAAAATCAAGGTTTGAACAGTTTGAGAAACTTTGTAAAGTATTAGTTCCAGTTGAACTGACAAAATTAACATGTTCCACAAATTTTACTTGAGGTTTTACTTTAGGTTTAGAAACTATTTTGTTCAACAACTTGGATTTTTCAAAAGCTTTCTCAATGTCGTTTAAGCTTGAAGTCTCATTATGAAAGACACTCTCAATCAACTCAGGTTTGATTAAATGCAAAGGAATGTCTTTTTCATTGAAAACCTTATTGACACCTTTTAATTAAAAACTCTTCCAATTTTTACTTTACTCTCAGTCGGATTAATAAATTTCATTAAATCCGCATCGAAAATACTTGTTTTTTTTATGTTTTTTACCACTTTAGGCATCTTTGACCCATACACAGCTTCTTCAAATTCATGTGGTTTACAAAGAATGTGATTAGAAAGAGAGTGTTTTATTCTTTGTGTACCACCTCAGGTTCAAACACATCTTCAATGACCACATCATCAACAGATTCAGCAAAAACTTTATTGCTTCGAATATGAGTTTCATGAGATGATACTTGAGAAACTGGTTTTTCCTGTTTGATTTGTTTTGGTTCCTCTTTAATGATTATTGGTTCAACAACTACAGGGGGGTCAAAATTCAAAGAACTATTGATATCAACCTTTGTCCTTTCTCCCATAAATGGATTGTTGGAATAATCATTATATAATGGAGGAGTAACCTCAACAAATCCTAAACCATTTTTAGGTCCCTTCTGTTTACCAGATACTTCAATTATCTTATTTGAAGAATTTCTAAACTTTTCAAGTTTATTTTTCAAATCAAGCACCTCATTTTCAAGTTCAATAATCTTAGTTCTCGATTTCATTAGTTCCTGAAACTATCGATAGATAATTAACAATTTCCTGAAATTTCAGCTTTCAGATCATGATTACTATTTGACAACCCCTCAAATTTAACTTTAGATCTTTGTTCAAGATCAGAGGCTTGTCTATTATCATGAACTATAGCTAAGTCTTTCATCAAAGTCTCATTGTGATGATGAATCAAGTCAAGCTTAGACGTGTATTCACCACATTGAGAACATGTTGAAATCACATATTCATTCAGAATTTCAGAATTTACATTAGCAAATCCAACAATAGCATGACTAGGACTAACCTCCTTGATTTTAGCCATACACTCGAAAGAATCTTTTGGATCTTGGGTAGAGATATAAGAATCAGTATCATCTTCTGAATCATCACTTTCTTTAGTTAATCCATCCCCGCTTGCATCTTGAAACTGTTCAACTATCTCAAACATGGCCAGATTTGCTTTGCTTGATTACCAATAAGAGAGTTTTCTAATAGCCTTTGATTTCAGTCAATACCATCAGCAGTAACCAAAGCTTGTGACCCACCAGTTTTCACTGGTTCACCCCCAAAAGTCTTCTCTTTTGATTCAGTATACTTCTTACTAGAACTTCTGTCTTGATTACGGAGTCCCGAATACTCTTTCTTCGGCTTGTCACGTTCTTTAGCAAAGTGACTATAATCCTGACAATTATAGCATCGAACCTTTAACTTTTCGAACCCAACCCTTTTTTCAATGTAGGCAATATTAAAGGATCAATCTGAACCACATATTAAAAGGATAATTGAACGAAATCCAGGCCGTACAGTTATGAAATCAATTACAATACGTTTAACAATCAATTATAGCTCTATTGATGTATATACTATACAATCAATCGGACAGTGGCTCTGATACCACTTGAGAAACCATAGTCTGATTGATTACGAACAACATACGATTAAGATCTAGTCACTGATATGATTTACGATTAGGTCACACTTGAATTACGTTAAGCTAGATGATGAGGTAGCAATTGGGCGAATAATGAGACTCAAACGAATAATAAAAATAACTGCTATCATTACTGAATGCATTACAGATATATATAGACGATGAAGTCATTCAAAGCCATAACGAATGAGCTTTATTCATCATCATTCGTTAAGCACTAATCTTTAAACTAATGAATAACACATCTGTTGTCCTCATTCGTTAACAGTCTAACGAATGGACCAAATAGACACGAATAAGCACATTTTTCATTAACTACTCTAATGAATGTGTCATTTACATGACGATTGTACCTAGTACATTTACTAAATACCCTTGTACATTAATATAAAGACCAAATAGAATTAAAACAAAGACCGAGACGACAAAAAATGTACTAACAAAATGTGATGCACGAGGAGAGAGATATGCAAATTTTAAAAATGTTTCATAGTACCCCCCCCCCCCCTTGCTTTTAATCAAAGACAAATTGGCACTTTAACTTGTACATAAAAAAAGCCACATCCTGGATTGGATGGTGGGGGCAAACCTCATCGAGGATGATGAGTCCAAAGGAGGTAATTATAACACCCTAGGCAAATCCCACATCGTCCATGGATGATGAGTCCATGGCCCAACCTTCTGGGGGAAAGCGGACATATTTGGTGATACGAGAGGTAGGATGTCATAAGCTTAGAGTCATAAGAAAAGAGAACATATGATAATTAAGGTAAAATGTTTAAGTAACAAAGAAGATCGTTTGATTCGGTCACCCGGTATCGAAAATCTATACTCTGAGATCGTTTGCTTTCGTTTCGGATGTTGTGCTTAGAGTTGTTTCTTTTTAAATTGGAGCAACTATGACCTTTGCATCCCATGGTTCCTCATCTCTAGCAATTGCAGTGTTTCCTTCTCCCCTAGGAAAATTACAATCCTTCGCCATGTGGCCACGTGTACCACAATTATAACACAAGAATTGAAATCGTCAGTTAAACGATCTCTAGTTTTCCTCATCGGACCCATCGATTTTCCTTTGGATTGTCTCTTGTTTCATGTTTATCATCACCCCTACTAGGCATGTTAAGATTTCAATTAAAATTACAAACGGGTATAGGTTTACCTCGGCCTCTTCATCTCTCGACATAGAGAGGTTTATCGTCTACGTCTTCAATCAACACACCACTCAATTGGCTTTTAGTACTTCTTGGCATGCTTGTATATTCTTAAACTCGCAATATGTGGTTGTGTTGTCTTCCTTGGATGGCAATAACGAAGTTACCTAACTGAGAGCAACTTGTTTTTCAAGAGTTGTAGCTTTGTGTTGTTTTTCTTGGAAAAAAGTGTGGCTAACTAAAATATTCCCATCATACCGCAATGTTACTCGTTTTTTCGCTGATGGATTGCCAATTCATCAACTCACAAATTTGTTTTTTGTTGCCCCAATGAAGATTTCCGTGAGGCCCTTCCTGGAATTATACCCACATAAACACTTTTAACTATGGAGCTTCCATTTGATACACAACAAACTAAGCCCTAAACGTGTTTGTAGTTTAAGAGACAATACATTCCTTAGAACCAAGAATCTCTAATTGTCCACGGCCAATATGGGATTTTTCTAAGATGTTACAATGTGTCATTAGTTTCTCTGTATTGTTACGCTTTACGAATCCGCGAACACTATCCCCATCCGCAAGGACTGCAACCCTGTTTTCAGCCCATCAACTCTGCCATAACACTGACCCCAGCTCGCAGCCGCCGTTTGCTGCAATTTATCGTCTCCAGAATTGATAAAGTGATATAAAAACTCAAGTATATAATTATTTGATTAAAGTTTAATCATGTTGGGTTGCTGCTTCCCAAACTAGATTCAGTGAAAGCCTGTATCTTTTAACAAATATCATCATTATATTGTTGCATATCGTCGTCCCCGACTCAGCACTTTTGTGTTCGAAAAATGGAGAAATTTATTCAGTTTATTTCCATTCCAAAATACATTATATATAGTGGGTGATACAACAGGAAATAATAAAGTCCATGAACTTTATGCTATACCATAAAAGGGTCTGCATGCATAACAGAAAAGACATTTTCCCTACAACAATTCATTTACTTCAATTCAAATGCACGTGCCTTGAAGCTACGAGATTGATATATCATGTTCTTAGTCCCACTGGATTTCTCTGTGAAAAGTCCAATCGGACGGGTTTAGGGTCGTTTTGCCATCTATTGAGACTATATCAAAATCCGAGTCTTCTGAAAATTCAGTGGGCATAGATTTCCAATGTAAACTTGGTTTCCATTCTGCTTCTTTAAGCACCTTTAGTATCTCCTCAACTACTATTTTGCTTCCAGAACCTGATAAATGCATCCCATCCCTGCAAAAACATGATTTCAGCCATTTCATTTAGGATGTGTAGTACTGTAGTTAAGCCGTAAAACATTTTCTCGAGATCACAAATTGACCCAAAAATGAGTGGGTCGTTGAAAGTCAAATTTTAAAACATAAACCTCTTAGATTATCTTTTCTAAAAGTTTAATATCGCTGCAATAATTAAACATTTCAATCATATTCGGTCACAAGTAGTTATAACAGTGATAAACAAAATACAATTGGATGAACCTAAAATTATAATATGCAAGATCACTTACGTAAAGTAAGTCAGCCAATCATCTTGTTTCTGAAACGTAGTCCAAAGATCAATAACTTTTATTCCCATCTCATTGCATAACTCGATGCAAGCTTCTGAATATATCCGGCATAACTCATTTGTTCGAATAAATTCACTTAAAACCGATGTGCTGTTTATTCTTCACAAATTCAATAGATTTTAATTGTATTGCTTGAATAAATATACCTATTAACAAAATTAAAAAAACTGAAGAAAGTACCGTCTTTCATGAAGCGTGACCTCATCTACCGGTGGAGAACCGAGGAAAATTATACGCGTTGTGTTTGAAAGATCCTGATTTTTTATATTGGTGTCAGTTAAGGGTATGTTTGGTTTAGATATCTTTTTTGTTATTTGAAGTCCTAATTAGAGTAATTAGATGTGTGTTTTAGAGCATTTTTTTAACAAAAAATAAACATTTTGTGAAGTGGGAGTAAAACTCCCTGTACTTAGGTTAAAAGGGTGGATATATAACTGCGAAATAATCAGACGACAAGACCCCGAAATGTATTTATCTAAAACATTACTTGTTGGTGATTATTCTAAAAGAAGAAAAAGTGTTTAACAAGAAGGTGATAACTAATTCAAGATCAAGATTTAACAAGACGATTCATCCATATAATAGTTGTACTCTAAGTTTAATTTAATGTTTATCGGTCTAGGTTAAGTCTTTTAGGTATCTTTTTTTAATTGGTTTGAGTTATCATCATGTAAATCATTTATTTTATGGAGATCAATATATAGAAAATAGTCGGTAGCTAGAAAGTTCGCTCCGATATCCTCTTCTTGATTCTAACTAATACCCGTTGATTTCCATCATTACAAACTGATTATACGATTTCGAATCGTGTTTTTAAGAGATGGTACCTGAAGATGGGTAGCAATTTTTCTCATGTTTTCAATATATTCAGGAAGAGGGACATGGGGGCCTAAACCAGATGAGTGAGGTCCCATTGAATCATTACCACCAAAGTAAACAATGATCAGTGAAGGCTGGATAGCAGCATCCTACATGCATCATAATAAAACAAGACGATTATATAATATCTTGAATACATGAAAAACGATTTAGATAATCATGCATGCTTACATAATGCAAGAATATGTAAATGTAGGCCAGCCCAACCATTTTGGTGGCCTAAAGCGAACAAAAAATACGGGGCCTTTTTTTGTAAAAAACTGTTGAGTTCATAGTTTTCAAATTTTTATTTATTCTGCTTCGCATTTAATTAAATGAATAACTTGAAAAATATCAAATATTTTCATTTCTCTTTAGACAATATATTTTATAACGTAAGTTAGTAGATGACAATGTTAGATTTGATTTGAAAAGAAACAATCAAAACGCAAATGTGTTAAAATACAACATGAAATCAAGTTGATTGGACGATAATGAAAATCATCTTGAGGACAACACCAAACACATTTCGACGCTTTCGACATGGACATTTACAATTCTAATGTCCATATATGATCTTTATCTTGAAGAGTTTTTCCCTTTGGAAACGACAATATACGCTTAAGTTGTTGAATTAAATTTTGTTCTAAAAAATATTAAAAATAGTTGAAGTACTTGAAATAAAAGGTATTGAGTTGATCTTTATTGTGAAAAAGAAAATGAAAATATTGATTTCTTGTTTGGATTCATGAGGCGCCTAGCTGTTTCTCTCTTAAGCTATATCCAAAAAGAAACATAAAATAGTTTACTAAAATGGGGTTCGAACACTAGTCTGCATCTACCATTTAACCTAAACAAGTTGCAGTTAACCAACGGACAAAAGTTGCTTGTTTATTTTCAAAACCAAACTATCGTTGTTTTATATTAATTAGATATATATATTTTTTTAATTTGGGGCCTCAAAAATTATGGGGGCCCAAAGCCTTGGCCTTAGTTTGTAACACTAGCGGGCCGGCACTATTACTGTACTAGGAGGATTAAACTTCAAGTGGCCGTCAATGATTAACCTTTGGGAAAATTTGATCGAGGACTTTGATAGCGCGTCTGGAATTCCATCCATTGTACCCACGCAACACTATATCTGCCTGCAATTGATAAGAATTTTTGTTGAAACACGTAACTATTAAACTTGAAAGATTTTACAGTTCTGCTATAAATTTCGAAATTAATTATTAGATTGAGTAGTATGATAATAACCTAAGTACGATTGATTTAATATATTAGCTTAAATTAATGTGATTATTAATCAACTAATATGAACTCCACATGTACAACATAGCAGGTCAATACTTCTCAAGACATAAGGCACACTTTAAAGATGGCTTTTTACCTAGCAAACAAACATGCCATGTAATGTCCCACAACGTAGGGAGGATTTTTTTTTACTTAATAAAGACCAAAGGGCTTGTAATTTGCGGTATCAACAAGTGTAGAAAATATGTCCCTACCATAGCGATGATCAGGGTTCTAATAAAACGTAGGGGGTTACTATAGTTATTTTTTATAATTATAAACCATAATCAAACCTATAGCCTATGTTTCAATGGTAGACTTTTATAACAGCTTGTTTAAGTTACAAACAGCTCGGTTTTCGAGAAAGATGATTCAGTTAATTCGGTTAACCACACGTTTTACAAAAGGTAAGTTCAAATCCAGTTAAGTTAATAATCTATTCAAGTTTTGGGTCAAATAGAAATACAACAATATATTATTCATTATAAAATTACCATAACAATTAATTAAACAAACAAATTAGTAAAATCTCATCGATATCGATATAGTAGGGTTTTAAAAGGGTGGAATAAGCGCAGGTCCTTTTCTCCTAGCTAGACTTTAGCTATAACAATTTATAATTGTGATGTAGTATTTATAAGGGTCAAGTTATTTTACAAAGGGTAACAAAAAGATAAATGTGAGCAGTCATAAATAATTGACATTTATCAAGTGGAGATCAAAAGAAAAATGGTATAGAGATAATTGTACATATTTTCTTTCTTCACATGCAAGACACATGTTAATATTCTCATCATTTTAGAACATTTATAACTTTTTCGTATGATAATTTTAAAAAAAAATCATCATAATAACAAATGTTTTTTTATCATTAATATGAGTATGATTTTTGTTATATAAAATTTAAAACAAAAATCACGGTATTGTGTCTTTTCGCACGTCATTGTGTTCTTTCGCACGCCATTGTGTCTTTTCGCTTATCATTGTGTCTTTTTTCGTCATTGTGTCTTTTCGCACACCATTGTGTCTTTTCGCTTATCATTATGTATTTTTTCGTCATTGTGTCTTTCAACTCATCATTATATTTTTTAAATACTAATAACACCGTTGTGTAATAATAATATGCAAAAATAATAATAAAATAACAACAAATTATCTAATACATAAAACACAATGATTAATACATGTTACACAATAACTTGAAACGTAAAACACAATGGTGAATACGCATAACACAATGACCTAAAACGTAAGACACAATGGTGAATGCGTATAATATAATGACCTAAAGCGTAAGACACAATGGTGAATATATATAACACAATGACTTGAAACGTAAAACACAATGGAAACAACATATTACCCAATGACTTGAACGTAATATACAACGAGCGTAATACTATGAGTACCAATTGAAAAATATAATGATCTATAATGATCAAAATCTATAATACAATTCATATGAAAACTCAACTAAAAGACACAATGAACAACACAAAAACACAATTAAAAAAAACAATTAATTTTTTTTTATTTTTATATAACAATATGATACTCATATTAAAGATAAAAAACGCTTATTATTATGGTGAATTTTTTTTTTAAAATAATGACGTATGAAAAAGTTATGGACATTTTAAAATGATGTGGGAATTGACATGTGTCTTGCATGTGGAGAGAGAAAGTCAACAAAGGTGGGTTATTACTTTCATGCCATTTCCATCAATTTTTATTTATTAAATTAATCTCAGTCATTCAAATTTAAAATCAATGGACTGGATTCCTTCTCACCTTTCTCATTTTTGTTGTACTTTGTATTTTAACTTTACCCTTATTTGTAAACATTAAAAGAACTAAAGGGTTGCCTGGAAATTTAAAATGGATTTTAAGTAATTCCAATTATTTTACATTAGCAAATAGCAAAAACAGTCTCAACTTAACGATTGGCTGGTGACGATTACAACTAAAAGTTTATTGTAACATCCTAAATATTCTAATATTAAATAAAGAGAGTTGCATTAAATTGTCGTGTGTTAAATAATTAATTAGTGTTAAATAAAGAAGAATGATGGACTTGGATAATTAAAAAGGATTAAAGAGTAATGGGCCTTAGGTCCATGGGCTTTAAGGGATATAAATACCCCCTTAAACCATCCTAATGCCCTAAATCCTCATTCCTTTCCATCTTATTCTCTACACACTCAAAAACACACATACACCACACCATATATACGGCCGAGAGAAACGAGAGAGATTTGAGACCAAACAGACGTTAGTTTGTATTAGGTATTAGATCTTTATTACAGTAGCTATATACAAGATTTAGAGTTCATAAACAAGCTAACCAAGACCAAACGAACACGTAAAGGTATGTTCATGAATTTAAAGTTTACGTTTTTATGAACGGTTAGCTTTGAAACTTGAACCTAGTGTAGATCGGGTATAAACGAGTATTAAAGTAGCAAACTTGATGTTAGAAACAAACTTAACAAACTTACGGCTGCTTATAACTCGTTTAAAATAAACCCTAGACCTAGTATTGAACGTTTTAATCTTAAAGGTCCAAACTTTAAGCACTTTCGGGTCGTGTTTTATCCAAAAATGGCCACTGGAACGTTTACGGGAATGGTTAAGATCATATCCAAGGTTTATACGTTGAAACATAAACGATTAGTGGGTTAAAGCCAAACCCGTAGCTGCTGCTGGGCAACTTCGCCCGCAGCTAAGTTCGCTGCAGCCAAGTTCGCGTGCAGCAAGCCCTCCAAGTTAAGTTCGCCGACATTAAGTTCGCCGAACGTTAAGTTCGCCGACGTTAAGTTTTCCGGACATTAAGTTCGTCGGATGTTAAGTTCTCTTAAGTTAAGTTCGCGTAAGTTAAGTTCGCTTAACATGCATGCTCGCTTACATTTATGTCCGCTCATAAATACAAGGTAACGAAACAGATAGCGAATCCGACTTAATTCATTATGAAGAATGAGTTAACGAATTAGAAAATAAATTAAAATCCTAATGGAAAATGTGTTAAGACAGCTAATGAAAATAATATTTTTCCAAGTTGACCTGGCAGCTTAACCCTAGCCAGGGGCTCTGCCCCTTGGACCCCGCTAGGGGCTTCCGCCCCTAGAACCCTGCTGCCAGGGGCACTGCCCCCGGACCCCCGTTCGTTGTGGGTTATATAAGATAGAAATACGATGCTAGTAGTAATAGTTAATTGATACGTGTAATTGTTATACAGTTAGTCGTGCACGACTCAAGAAAGGAATAACTATAAACGGTGAACGTAATCGTATTCAGGTGAGTTTCTAGCCCCATTTCCTTGTTATGTTTTCGGGGCTGTGTGCATACGTGATGTGATAGTTTATACACTTACCTTAACTGGTAAGTGTATGCCTTATATGGTTTATATGTTATGTTTGTATATCTTAAATGTGAATGAAAGCTTGCCGGTACGTGAATGATCTTCGGATATTGCACGTGCTAACAAGGGAGGTATGTTTATGATAAATGAATGTGTATGATAGATATGTGTACAATATACGAATATGCATGAATGATTAAAGAAAGTATGTATGTTATGGGTTTGTAAATACAGTATGTACGAAGATGAAGAAAGAGGGACCATACCCTAATAATATCTGAGATAGAAAGGGAAGAAGTAAAAAGGGACCAGACCCTAATAATATCTGAGATAGACAAGAAATGGATCAGACCCTAATAATATCTGAGATAGACAAAGGAAAGAGGGACCAGACCCTAATAATATATGAGATAGAAAGGAAGGGATCGGACCCAATAATATCCGAGATAGAAAAGGAGAGTAATTTATATAGTATGAAAGTAGTAAAGTACGAGCGTATGTATGAACTTATGTAATGAAAGTAAACTAGTAAGGTAATTATTATGTATCTTCGGATGCACAATTGCAGGTAAGTGTATGTATTGTATTATGTGTGATTAACTAGAACTCACTCAGCGTAGCTGGCTTTTGGTATGCACGCAGGCGAGTAGATTGAGATAGTTCGCATGATGAGGACACATGGCATCGAATTGAAGACACCGGCGTCTCAAGGAAATGTTATGATGTTTTTAAAGACTACGTTTTGTTTTTAAATGATTATGAATGTTTGGTAAGACAAGATTTGAAAGTTATGTAATGTTTATGGTTGAAGTTTTTATATTCCGCGTATGTTTTATTAACTCTGATGAATAGAACTATGTTGATGAGTAAATCCAACGCTCAAATGTGAGGCACCGGTAACGGGGCCTTACATTTATTTGTTTACAGTAATCTGTGACTAACAGAACGCCAACGTCGTTAGTTGTTACTCACCCAAAAAACGTTTGTGCCCAGAAAACTCACATTTCTCGTTGGAAAACTCAATATTTTCGACCCGAACCTATTTTTAACCTTAGATCGGACCTTTATGAACATTTTTCTAGTAAAATCTCAAGTTATTGAAGTCGTCGGAACCCTATAACCACCGCCGTAGTCAATTGGTGGTGTTCAAGTGGTAGTTGTAATTGGTTGAGGTGAGTCCGTTGTTGGTGTTGGTGGTGGTGGTGGTGTTCATGTTGAGTTTTGCAACGAAAAATGTGAGTTTTCCGGCAAAAAAAGTTTTTCCGGCAACCTACAACTAACATCGTTAGGGTTCTATTAGTCGAGCACCGTTGTAAACAAATATACATTTAGTTTGGAGCGTCACCAACCAAATGTTAAGTTAAGACTATTATTTGCTAATAGGACATGATTGAGATTATTTAAAGCCATATTTCCTTTAATTTTTGATGCTATATATAGACATTTTGTAGATTAATTGAAGGATTAAATCTTAGAAAAAGGTTTGTTAAGTATTGAACTCACGACCGTCATCCATGTATACTAAATTAAATTGTTTTTTTTCTTCTAAATTTAAATATCAAATTAGTTATGCATCACCCTTTTTAAATCCGGTTGGACTGGTCCAGTCCCCCGTGATGAGCTGGTTAGAGCATTCTCATTTCATTCTTCATCTCCAATTAAATTAAAAACACTATCTTTTCTTTATCATTTTCAATTAAATAATATATTTTTATACTTTTATCATTACATTTTATCTCTTATTCACTCACAACCACTTTCAAAAATATTAAAAAATTATAGAGGTGAACAGTGTGTTTCTCCAAATTTAACCATGAACATTAACATTTTCTATCTCCTTCTCTCATAACCATTTTTAATCATCTCTAAAAAATAAAGAATCTCCTCACATTATTTGGAGAATGGAATAGGAATGCTCTTAGACGTCTGATTCACTATCTATGAAAACTTTGTCAAAAACACCAAATATCACAAATAATGCAATTATCATACGGAAATCTTTGCCAAATTTATGATCAGGCAACAAACAGTAGTTCACTCAAAACCAAATCAACAAAAACCGAACAGAATTAACTACAAAGTACAAATACCTTACGAGCGTAGATATCTGCTAGAATGGCGCCCCATCCATTGTTGCTGAAACATTGCTGAACAATTGATGATCCAAACAATACTATTTGTGGCCTCTGTGTTCCAGCCATCGTCAAATTTTAAAGAATCTCGCAGTTGAATCACGTAGCCTTATCCTTGTTGATTGGTGTGTTACATATATAGATGAAGATTACGTGGCGCACGTCACGATGATTATAAAGATTATGTAGGATTCATTCCGAACTGTCCCATTTAATAGTTTTATATATACATTCATATCTATTTCTTTGTATTGGATATTATTTGGGATGGGATGTGAAAATAATATTTACACGGCAGAAGAAGAGGGCTAATCATCAGACGTTACATGAATTTAAAAGTTGGTTCATCATCACTTTGCGAAGGGAAAAAAAATCCCAAAACACAATATATGAAACAAGAATATATTTCACATATAAAAAAGTTTTTGAATTGACACTTTTGGTTTCTTAGCTCCGGATGCCGTGGACATTTTGAATAGGGTTCAGAAAGTTATGCACAGTAACGTATCGGCCCATAAGAATCGAAACTTTCTTTTTAGTAGAATTGTGTTTGCTATCCAAAAGGGGGTTGCGGCGCAGCTTGTTGCCCACTTACCTGCCACTTCATTGTAAATCGTTTGGATGTTTCTATGATATTAAGTGATTGGTAAAAAAAATTGCTTATAGTCAATTTAGAAACATTAACTACTAAATGATTAAAGGATCCAATTACAACATAGAGGCTGGTAAGCGGACAATAAGCTACACCTGTACCGCTACCCCATTTTGAATGGCAAAATCGATCATACTAAAAATAAAGTTATCGTTCTTCGGCGTCGTTGAGTTATGGTGCACGGCACGCTGAACTCTTTTCAGAAACGTAGCCGCATCGGGAGCAAAAGACCCAAATGTATCGAAAGCAAAAGGAATAAAAATAATTAGAATAAAAATAATATCATTTTATTGGGACTTTTAAATAACTAAACCAATATTAAATAAAACCAAGACGAGCTTAATTTAAGAGTTCGGTTTTATAAAGATGAATAGATAATAAAGTTTATAATAATATTATTAATAATAAAGATAGTAATGATAATAATAGTTTTAAAGAGATATGTTATATATATATATGTGTGTGTGTGTGTGTGTGTGTGTTTATATATATTTATAGATATGTAAGATAATGATGATAATAATAATATCAATAATTATTATTAATAATACTTATATAGTATAATACTAATAATAATAGTTAAAGAATAAAGATCTTAGTATTAATTAAAATGTTGTTGATAAAAATAATAATAATAAATAATATTGAATGATACTATATCCGATGTTGGTTCGATTTCTAAATAAGTTCACAAAATAAATATAGTTATATTATCTGCTAGTAATTAATGGTAAAATATGATTTTAATAGATAATAATATGACTTTTAATAATATTAATAACATCATTAATATTTATAATAATAATAATAATAATCCATTTATTATTAAAATAATGATAAAAATAATTGTTTTGGTTAATGATAATAATAACAATAATAATAATAATAACCGTTAAAACTAAAGAGTTTTATATATTTTTATGGTTTTATACTAAATATACAACTTGTAACAATGATAACACGAACTCGGTTTTAACATGGGACTCGAACCTGGGTCTTGACGAGACGACCCAAAAATCCAAATCCCGAAACACAATAAGTTAACAAACCAATTCCATAATTTAAATAACAATTTAAAACCAAACTCATTCTAACGTATATAACCAAATATATATAAAACCGGTTATTAACGAACTTAAAATCCGATAATCGATATAAGAAGTTTAATGACACTAACACCCAGTTTATATACCTTTTTCGTGTTCCCGAGTCGAAACTTCCGGAGAGAGGCGGCTGAGAGAGAGAGAGAGAGAGCCGAAAAGAGAGAGTGAGAGAGTATTGCTAAACAGGGAGAGAGGGAAACGGTGGCCGGAACGCCGGTGGCCGTTTCCTCGGTCGCCGGAGAAGCCGAAGGGGAGAAAGAGATATAGAGAAAGAAGACGAGGGTGAGAGACAGACGGAGGGGGTGCAACACGGCGGCCGTAGTGCCGTCGCGGCTTCTCGCCGGAATCCGGGTTCGCCGGAAAAATGCAAACAAAGGAAAAAGAAGTGGCTGTGGGTTTGTAGTGGTGGTGGTGCGGTGGGGCTGGAGTGATGGCTGCGGTGGGGGTGGTGTTCGGAGGTGGTGGGGTGTCGCCGAACCGCTTGAGCTCGCCGGAAAAACGGCCAAGGGAGTGGGGGCGGCTGGTGTGATGGTTGTGGTGGAGGTGGTGGCCGGCAGGGGGTGGCTCGCCGGAGATGGCAGTGGCGGCGGCCGGAAATCGGCTGAGGAAGAAGATGATGGAGGCTTGATGTTTAATAAGTTAGGTTTAGGGTTTTTTTGTATATAAGAGTGGGTATAAATATTACCCCTCTGGCCCCTCAAGTTCTAATAATGGTTTAAAACGAGTTTAAATGTTTCCAAGCTTCTAATAACTTTTCAAAACTCAGTTTGAACCCTCTAAGTTTTTTTAACACTATATTATGACCAACATCGATTTATTTAAGGTCGAGACCTAAAATGATATTATATAATAATTAAATAAGGAAACAAAAATGTTGAGTCGGTTTTATAAAATAAAAGTTTACAAAAAGAATATATACTCGAGACTCAAATTTGACGAATGTCACAGTATCCCCAACTTTTTGGAAATTTCGTCCCGAAATTAAGATAAAATTAAGGAAAAAGTAATTATTAACGAATATTGTATTTAGTAAGATATACTTGCATGAACAAATTTTAAGCAAAAGAATAACATCAAATCCTAGCATGACTCGAAAAACGCTACAAATGAGAAAACATGATAAAGGCACTTATATATAGGATGTACCAGCGGCGTATCCACCATGCCCTTATCATGACTTCGCATTTTTATCGTTTTTCTGCCATCGTCCTCGGGTCTAAGTTATCGCACACAAGAGTACTAACTATGGCTTCCATAGGGGGATTTCGATAATTAAGTGTGCACCCAAAATTATTTAGATCGTCGTATGGTCCACATGGTTCGTTCCATTGCGTGGTTTAAGAGTCATATTTATTTTGAAATATTTAAATAATAGATGTGTAAATAAATTTATTGAATTTTACCAATATTGACGAAACAGTACTAGCAGTTGAGAATTTCGGGATTGACTTTTTAGTAAGTAGGAAATTTGGGATACATAAATGAAACAGTTTAAAGTCTTAGAATATAAACCAAGGCGAAAATAATAATTTGGCTTAAATTAAGTAAAGACGATCAAATAAAAAAAATAGGGTAAACAATATGAAATAAGATTCGAAGTCAAAAGTTATCAAGATAGTTACCAAAGTCTATAAATTGAGGTACTAAATAAGAATGATAAGATGAAACCTGATAAATAGAAATGAAAAGTCCAATAAATGATCACATAAAGTTGGAGCAAACAATTATAGAACTTGCAATAACGTCATACGATGAGTTTCACACGTGAAAAAGCTTGAGGTTATAAGTAATCAAGCATACGATTTCGTGAAGAGAGAATAAGTATTTTTGATAATTACACAAGTTTAAACGTTAGTTACACATGTGTAAAAAGTCGATTCGGTGTGTAAAAAAATACCGTAATTTTTTGTACATCACTTAGGTGTTGTTTGTTTTTGAAGACAAAAATTGTCTGTAATTTTATTTCATCTGATTTAATGTCTGCAACTGAAGATGTGGTCTGAAGGTCTGCAATCTGAAAATATATTATTGTTTATTTTATAAACTGGATATCGTCTGCATAAGCTGAAAATTAGTTACTTATCGTATATATTACAGTAGATAAAAGTCATTTAACGTTTGTAGACTACTAAAATAATTGGTAGTGGTGTACGAACTATGAAAGTGGGTGTTGGTAGACAATTGTGGTAGGCGGTGAACGATGGGTGGTGGCGATGGATGGTTGTGGTGATGGATGGTTGTGGTGTTGGGTGGCGGACGGTGATGGTGGCCGACAATGGGTGGTGGTGGTGATGAACGGTGGTGGTGGGTGGTGATGGATGGTTGTGGCGGGTGGTGGTGGTGGCAGCGGACGATGGGTGGTGGTGGATGGTGGTGGCGGCGACGGACGGTGGGTGGAGGTGGATGGTGGTTGTGACCGACAGGGGGTGGTGGTTGGTGGTTAACGGTGGTAGTGGTGAGTAGGTAACGGTGGTGGTGGCAGACGGTGGGTGGTGGACGGTGGTCTTGGGTGGTGGTGGCGGCGGACGGTGGGTGGACGGTGGTGGTGGACGGTGGTGGTGGCGGCGGACGGTGGGTGGTGGTGGCGGACGGTGGGTGATGGTGGTGTTGGACATTAGGTGTTGGTATGATGTTAAGAAGTGTGAAGAAGTGTGAAGATGGTAATATTAACTTATTTTTTAAGACCATAAAATCAGTTTTCAGATCTTTTTTTATTTTTAAAAACAAACAGTCTTCAAGAAATTATGTTTGCGCGCTCGCAGACATATGCCCCTTGCAGACCTTATAAGCAAAAACAAACAGAACCTTACACTTACGTATTACACATGTGTAAAAAAAATTCAAAAAAAAAAATGTTACGTTGAGTTCTTTCGATTTCTTAAAACTCAAAGTGGTTCTTAAAAGAAACTAATCCTATATATATATAAAAGATCCAATACAATAATCCCTAATCGTACATTACGTTCGCGAGTTCCTACACTGTTGATTTCAAAATCACGAGATGGAAATATTGTAAATTTCATCAACTCTGATCCACTGCTCCCATCGATTCCGTCCGCCTTCACTATCACCGTTCATCAATTCGTCACCGTCCAGCGATTGCATTCACCGTCGCGACCATCGACGTTACCATCGTGAACACCATCTTCCTCCATCACGAGTTGTTCACAAATCAGTTGATCAAATTGACCGATTGAAATTGAAATTGCTGAACTATTGATCAATTAAACTTTGAAATTGATCAAATTAATCATCAATTTGAAGCTTCAATTGATCAATTTTGAGTTTTGAGTGATGGGTTTTAACTGAACGTTTAAAGGTTTAAGTCTGAACGTTTAAGGATGAGAATTTTGCTTTGTAGCTTGCTCTGAGTTGAACCTTGCTCGGAAAGTGAGTACTTGGATAACTTTCAACAAGCTTGCCCGGATTACTCATTATTAATCAAACCTTGCTCGGTAAGAACAACTTTGCTAGATGTAGTGAACCCTACTCGGATTATCACTAAATAAGACTTCAAGAAGGTAACCCTGCCCGATAGGCAAAATATCATGCTCAGCTAAGTAAAACCCTGCTCGGATGTCTCAGGTGTGTCCGGTTCCATACTTAGCGAATTCTGAGGAGGTTGAGAAGATTCCAATCTTCCTTATGATCGAACGTTTAAAGTTTTTTGCCTTAACGTTTAAAGGTTTAACCTTAGAACGTTTTAAGGGTGGAATTTAGATTGAACTTCTAAACCTTTTGTCAGAACTTTAAAGTTTTGGTACAGAAATTCTAAAGGTTTTGTATAGAACTTCTAAAGTTTTGGTATAGAACTTCTAAACCTTTTGTTAGAACTTCTAAAGTTTTGGTACAGAACATCTAAACTTGAACGTTTAAAGGTGTTCGTTTTGATCAGAACGTGTAAATTTGTAGTTTTGCTCAGAACGTATTAGTTGAACGTTTAAACTTTTTGTTCATTTTTGGTCAGAATGTTTAAACTTTTTCTTCATTTTGGTCTAAACTTTTTTACTTTAGAAGTTCTAGACAAAAAATGTAGAAGTTCTGTACAAAAAGTCCAGAACGTTTAAAGTTTTTGTGCAGAACGTTTAAACATGAACTATAATCATATCTCAATTAAGTGTATTATTATGCAATTTCATAATCGATTGATGATTCTAAAGCCTCCTACACATCAATTCTATTGATTAAATCAACCATTTTTGATCAATTTGAAGATTATTAAACTATAGCGATAATGGGTTTATCGATTTTGATGATGCTTTAGTTTTGTGGATAATTTGATTATGGTTGAAGGCTTGCAGCAAATGACGATCTGTTGTGCGAGAAGTATTTTTTGATTTAATTACAATTATGCCACCGCGTAGTTTTAATTGCAATTAGGATCTGGTGGTGCAGGGTCTCGCGTACCTAATGTACGATAACCTATTATTGTACGTTAACCCTCCTCTCTCTATATATATATAGAAAAGAAATAGTTTCCTAAGAATGGTAAGAAGGGCATAAAATTTGAAGTTTGAAAACTATGTACCTTAAATCCTAGATCCTAGGAAACTATTGGACATTTTAGAAACTAACAATCTCAACCACTAGATCTTAAATCTAATGGTCTAGATCTATTCTTACCATTCCTAGAAAACTATCTTTTTTTATTTAACCTACCCATATATATATATATATATACATATATATATGTTTGATTTCTTTTGAAAATCACTTTGAGTTTTAAGAACTCGACGTAACATTTTTTTATTAATTTGTTTTACACATATGTAATACGTAATAGTAAGTAACATAAAAAAAATAACAGTATTTTTTACACATCGAATCGACTTATTACATACATATATATATATATATACTATATATAATGAGGGAAAGATGGGCAAATTAAGACGATATATTTTAAGGCATTTACAATTGTTTAAACACAAGGTACAACCTAAAATAAGGGTAAAGTGGTAATTGAAGCATTAAATCTCACATGTTTTCCAATTCTCTTCAAAATAGTTACAACCTTCCCCCTTCAACTTTAATAAACTTTTGTAAATATAAAAAATAGTTATAAATTTGGTCATTCATCTTTTAACCATCTATTCTTTATATTTTCATTTTTAACCCAAATACCCCCCACGATTTTTAAACGGCCATAACTTTTTCGTACGTTAATATTTTTTAAAAAAAAATTGCACCATAAAAACGAACATTTAATTCTCTTTAATTTGAATATGATATTGTCATAGTTACTTTCCAGTTACAAAAATAAAATTTTAAGTATAGGCATTTGCCGTCCGATTTTGATGGTTAAACTATGAGCCAAGCCAACGGTTTTTTGTCACCGAAAATTGAAACTAGACCGTTGAAAATTGCAGCCAACAAAACCAAACCATTAATAATGGTTAGGTTCCGTTTTCGTTTGCACTTCGATATTAAATTGAGTTTAAAATAAGAACTATGAATCTACTTATAACAATAAATGGTTTCACGGTTACAATTTACAAACGAAACAACAAGCACCTATAAATCTACGTGATTATCAATGTCAGTGTTTTCCGCTGCATCGCACGGGCACCCGTCTTGTATATATATATATATAAAGTTTAGAGCTAATTTTTTTATCTTATTCTAACCATTTTTTTCCTTTACAGTCCTATTATGTTTAGGGTGATAAAATATACTAGCCCACTCTTATCTCCTATGGTATTACCTTGAAACAAATGGCATCTCTTGTGTTTTTCACTAAAGAGAGATCAATATATGTCCCAAATCATGGGGTTTTCCCTATGTCCAAAAAAGTATATATGATAGCTCATTTATGCGTTAATCTATCAAAAAAAAGAACAATCCTATGCTCCAAATATAGCAGGAATCAAAAACTAAAACTTCATTTCTTCGAGTAAAATACGCTTTAATTTGTCTTGGTCGTATGCAAAATGGCCTCAATTGTTTTAGGTATTCCTCACAAGCACAAAGATTTCTTGAATTGTAGGCCCCACAAGTGTAACATCATGAAATTATCGGGTCAAACATATAAAGTTTCAAATTCCAAGGATCAAAAGTGAAATTCTGTTTTCCTGTCTCGTCGCGATACGCGACAGATCAGAAGGAAACCCATCGCGTATCGCGATGGGCATGTTTTCAAAACCCAAGAAACGGGCTGTGGGCGATACGCGACGGAACCAAAACCAACGTCATCGCGTATCGCGATGACGTGGTCTGACACAGGTACACGTATCCCCATGTGACAAAAAGTCCGCCACGTGGCACCACGTCCTCCACGTGTGTAAGATCCCATAAAAATCCATAAATATTTTGGACTAAAATTTTCAATCTAACAAGTTATGGATAAACTTTGTAAAATATGAAAAAGGAAAATAAGATAAGAAGGGTGCATCCCACATTGGTGGAGGAACGAAAGTGGAATCCTTGCACATGGGTATAAATAAGGAGTGTAAATCCCATCCTACATTGGAAGTGGATAAAAATGTTGAGCTCCTTATAAGGAGATGAAATTTCATAGTAATATTTTTATATGCCCTTATGCACCCTGTGGTCCTAGCGGAAGGTGCGAAGCAATGTGTCGCTTTGATGGCGCACGCTCGCATCGCCGTGAGCCGCTTAAGGGCCGCCTTAGTATTTTTGCATGGCGAAACAAGAAAGTACAGGGTTCAAAAACATCAAAACATTTTGACCCATAATGGCGGTTAAAGGGTCACCAGCTTGGCCTATAAATAGCAACTTCATGTTCAACCTGAATTTCACACCAAAATTACTTCTTTCTCTCTTTCGAACACTTGATTGTTCGCTACTAAGTGCTACGGAAAATCCCTGCGAGTCAGGAAGTTCGTAAGCAATCAAAACAAAGAATCGAACCTCTGTCCAAGTTGTTATCAAATTGTCTAGCCTATCTAAGGTGACTTATGTACTAAGTTATCTCTATATATGCTAAACCCTAGTCAAGGGTATCGTCTATAACCTTGTTTTGATATTTGATTAAACGTTTTTATAAGGATATTATTTCTAGATGAAGTAATGTCCAAATAAATATTATATTTTGACGGGTATGTAGTAACTGGAAGGGGGATATCGCCGGTATACCAGGTTTCTTGTCTAAGGAAAGTAATTCGTATAAATCCCAATCAACCGAGGGATCCGTTTACTTACCTGGAGAAACTTAATGAGAGCGATTGAACCTATTAGGCCAAAGCATGCTATATCAAACGTCACCCTAGAATAAACAAAAGAATTTTATTCAAAAAGATTTACAAGGTTAAACCAGATGCAAGATCTGGAAACAAATTAGGTGATCTAGTATTAATACGTGGTTGTTATCAAACTATAGGTCTGATCGATCCCGTTCTTCCAGCTTAAACAAAAGAAGTTAAGGCTCGATTTTGAAAGGTGAATACGTACAATCTTTTATTAAAAACTTGGCAAGTTAGACATTGGGTTTGACTTGACAAGTCCGTCAAAGTAAATGGATTACGTGATCCCAAAGTTTGTTGAATGTTTACATGAGATGTTAGGATCTCTAAAACTTATAATACATGTTAGATAATAAGGTACTTAGATAGTCAATACATGTGTCTGGATCCAAACATACTATTGTATGTAGATTAAACTAGTTTCTAAGTATGGGTAACGGTTCCTGAGAATTTATATAGTTTGCTACATGCTGGTCAAACTAATATCCTCAATATGGGCATCAGTTGCCGAGGGCATGTTAGTTTGTTGTATTTTACTGTGGCAATGGTCCCAGAAATAAGAGACGTTTCTGCTAAGTAATAAGAAAACTTTCTATGTATTATAAAGATTGTTAAAACTGTTTTATTGAGTCAATACGTTTCACCAGCATATCGCTGATGTATTTACATAACATTTCAGGTAAGGAAAAGATATGCTAAGCAAGGATAGAGTCATACCGTTAGATGAATGGCTTAGTTTTTGATATATAAAAATAAAACAAAATCCTTGTTTTGTAAAACAATGTAAGTTTGGGTGTTTATTCCCGAACTAAGTTAGATGAATATAATATTATTTTAATTAAAAGAAGTCTTCACCTAAAATAAACCTTATACTCTGATATATTTACAAAACAGGTACCAATGGGCAGTCATGCTCCAGGCCCGGTTGGGGGGTGTGACAACGTGGAAAGGCTAAAGGTGATTCAGCAACCCTATGTCGCGAAACGCGACGAGGGAATCCATTGACCATCGCGTATCGCGATGGTCTTGCGAGTCAACCTATAATTAGAAGGCAACCAGCCCTCATTCCATCACACCAAGTTCACACAACTCTTTCTCTCTCTAGAAATACCTCTCTATCTCTCTCTAAACCTCGAAAAGCATGCTGAACTCCTCGTTTTCCGTGCTAAAACCCGATGTACCTCGAAATTTGTGCCACACTCCAACGATGATATCTTAAAGAGAGTACCATCCCGAGACGACCCGACACCCCGCCTTAAAGTGGGTGCCGGTGTGTTGTGAAGATTTGGTGTGCATCGTTTTGTGTGCCAAGGTGGTGTTGATCAAGTGAAGCACGGAAAAAGAAAAGACGACGAAGTGTTGCTCGATTGTCTAGGGTTTTTATAAGCCAACCAAGGTAGGCATAATGCCCGATTAAAATAATAATAAAATATTTAAAAACGCTTAAAACCTTAAGTCGAGGATATACTCGATACCTTGAATAAATAAAAGAAAACATAACAAACAAATATAAAATAAAGAAAGGTATATATAAGTATTCTTTGTTATAAATGTTATTTAAGTTTAGCATAATTATTAAATAATATAGAAAAGAAAAGTACACGTTTCTTCAAGAAGAAGAAACATAGTGTTTAAAGAAAAGTAAAACAAGTAAAAATAAAGGTTTAACTTGTCAAATAAAAGAGAGTATATTTTAAACTAAAGGTTTAAATAAAGAAAATTATTTGAACTAAAGGTTCATAAAAGAAAATTATAATCGAGGTAACGATTATATAAACAAGACTAAAGGTCTTAAGCCGGATTAAAGATCCGGTACTAATAAAAGATTATACTCGTACTATAGGTGCGAGATAGCAAAGAAAGGAAAAGACCGATCAGTGTATTGAAGCTGATCATTTGAAAAGGTGAATACAACCAACTTTATAAACTTGTATTAAACGTGTCAAACAAATTGATTACATGAGATTACGTATCTCTAAAACATTATAAACAAAAATAATCGCTAGCCCTTAGGCTGTCGTGTACGTTTGTTTGGATCCTTACATATGTGGTAAAAAGTCGGTGGCACACCGCGCCATACCTGGTCATGAGCCTCCGCCACGATGGACCGGACCTAAGTTACGTCCGAGTGAGGGTGATCATGTATATATGTATGGTACCTAAGTAATTTCGAACGTTGCGGTGTTTTCTGGGTGTCTTGTGTGTAACTTAAGTTTATAATTGTGTTTTGTTTTTAAATCTTGATTATTTCTAAGCCACGATGGGCCGGACCTAAGTTATGTCTCGAGGGGTAATCAAGTAAAAGAAAATATTTTATGCGTCAGCTTATTCACTAGCATGTGTTGCTGACGTATTTTCTAAATATTTTGCAGGTAATCAAGATTAGGAGC